>NC_086338.1:13889576-14193847 GCF_032445375.1 Bacillus rossius redtenbacheri | reverse complement strand
AGACCCCGCTGCTTTAAAAATGTGAAGAACCTGCCATGTCCTTACAAATTCAACAAGAAATCATGGATGACCTCATCTATATTTTGTGAGTGGCTTGGAAGCGTAGATGCACGAATGGGTTGTAAGAACAGGAAAATATTAATGTTACTTGACAACTGCTCTGCACACAGAGTGGAAGGAATACAACTGAGAAATGTAAAAGTGGTTTACTTCCCACCAAACACCACTAGCAAGCTCCAGCCAATGGATCAAGGTGTGATATCGCAGGTAAAGAGGATTTTCTGTCGCCAACTTGTGCAGTACCTCATCAGAAAAATGGAATGTCAAGATACAGAAAACATGAAGTGGAACATACTACAGGCAATGCAACGCATATGTATGGCATGGAGCAGCATTGAAGCAACTTCCATTGCCAAATGCTTCCAGAGAGCAGGCTTTCAAGTTAGCCCTAACGAAATAGATGATGAAACACTTGAACATGTTGATGAGGATGAGTGGAAGCATGTTACCAACAATGCAGCAGGTGCTACATTTGAAGATTTTGTTGAGGTTGACAGTGCAGTCATCACAAGCTCATCTTCCACAGATGAAACTCAACCAACATGCAAGGATAATGAACAAGATGAAGAAGGTGAAGAGATTGAAGCTGAAGTGACCAGACCATCAAGAAAAGATGTGTATTCTGCTCTTGACGTACTCGAAAGATTCCTTTTGACGTCAGATTGTTCGAACAATCAGTCAAGCTTGAAATCACTACGCCAGGTAGAGTGTGCAGTTGTACAAGAAATGAAAATCAGCAGCTGTAAGCAAACTTCAATTCGGGACTACTTTTCAGAAAAGTAGATGTATATTTTCTGCATTGTACAGTAACCTGTACAGAATTACATATTAATGGGTCAGTGCCGATTGTCCTTATTAATCAAATCAATTAATTTTCTGTTTTTATTGTGAAATGTTGATATTATTTGCTATGGCCTAATTGTAAGTTATTCTCTTGCAATTGTGCCATGTTATTATTTTTTATGATTGATGTGTACAGTATGTAGGCTATTGTGTTTGTCTTGGATCGTTTACTGTATTTCAAAATTCCTATTATCGATACCTTATTAAATTTGTCAAAAAACAAACTTTTTCGAGATTTTGGATAAAAAAAATGACCCCTTTATAAAGAACTCCTTTATAACAAACATGCCAAAATTTAATCCCTTCAATTTTGTTATAAAGAGGTTTTACTGAGTGCTTATTTTTGTGTTAAGATGCCGAAAATAGTTGCGGTTTTCGATCGAGAACGAGAGATGAAGCAGGAAGGATTTTATATATTTGATGTTAAGGATAAGATAATAATGTGTAAGTTTTGCAACGTTCGTGTGGACTGGATGCGTCGAGACACAACTCATAAAAAAAATTATGTGCGGCATCAACGTCGACTACCGGTACTGCAAAACAGATGTCTATAGGAGCTGCTTTGCAAACTTCTAAAAACATAGTTGTAAACAAACAATAATTTATAATTGACTTTGTTGAAATGATGGTGCAATATGTAAAAAGTAGAGGTGTGCGGGAATAGGTTTTTGTACTACGGGAAATTTTCGGGAAAAATAAATTATTCCAGCGGGAAACGGGACGGGATCGGGAAAAATTTAAAAAAAAAAAAAGCAAATTTTTTAATTCTAATATGAGAAGATGGCCATTTAAAAGTTTCTTGCAAAGTTAGTTGTTTTTTGCTGCTATTTCTTTTGTCTGCTTCACTTGCCCTTTTTTCGGCTGCAACTTCGTATTTTTTAGCATCCTCAAATTCTTTTTTTATAGAGGGATGTTTATTGAGATGTCTTAGTAATCCAGATGTGCTACCATGCTCGCATCTTAAAAATTTTCCACACGAGACACACTTTGCCAGGGATTTACTGTCTGTCAGACGTTCTAAATACTTCCAAACACCTTTAGGTTTACAAGTAACAGGCTGATCGGTTGCGAACTCCATTATTTGTAGGCTGCTAGTTTGTTTTAATATACAACGGCATCGGAAATAGGAACATATACTTTGCACAAACAATAACGTAACGTCAGCCGACAAAGCCCGCCAAACTAAACAGTAAACAACTATTTTTTTCTCCCAAAGCAAAATCATAGATATTTAGATACTCGTGAGCAGTGGTGTAAAACTACGTGATTTCATATTTTTCAAAGTGCCAATACAGTTCTCTATTTGCCACTGTTATCAAGTAATGAGAACGGTTACGCTTCGTTATGTAACGCAAGTCTAGTATTTCTTATATCTTTGGCGAAAAGATGCACATGTTTTGTTTGTGTCTAAGGACACACGGTGGTTTAAGGTTAAGTATTCGATGGTGACGGCAATAACGTTATATAACTGACTATTCACGTATCTTGCAAATTTGTACCCTTGAAGAAATATATTTATGAGCGCATACAATATTTAAGGTACTCCATGCACGTTTTTTATATTCCAATTAGATATGTGTAAACGATTATCATAATTCACTGCACACCACAGCTGTCACAACGATCCGTATAAGTTTAAAAGATGTTTTGCGTTTAAATAGTACGGAAACCCTTCAAAAATGTACGAATCCATAAAAAATATTGTTGTAAAAACAGTTTGAATTGATAGAAAACATGTTCACATGATTAGTAAACATTTGTAAATTTTTAAACAATTTCCCGAAAAAATCGGGAGTAATAAAATTCCCGCCCGGCATTTCGGGAAGCCTATTTTCCCGACTTTTTTCCCGAAGCGTCGGGATCCCGCACACCCCTAGTAAAAAGGTTTTATAATGCACACATTAATTATTTTTAATTCAAGTGTTGAATTTGTACATAAGAAATCATAATTTTTGTTTATCTGTATTTTCTCTTGTTTATGGTAGTACCTATATTGACTCTTAAAATAAGATCAATGTTAACATTTTGTTGTGATAAAGTGCTTGACTGTTCCAAGTTTTTCAGCTCAAAATATTAGAGACGTGCGAGTCTCGTTAATATCGAGAAATTATCGAGATCAAAATATTCTCTATTTCGTCTCGAGAACATTTTAGAATTTCCGAGAATTTCGAGAATTTGTATTGCTTAGCTCTGATTGTCTACTTATGCATTTAAATAAAACGAAGTTTTTACTTACACGTAAAAAAAGAGCTACTAGGTACTTAAAATAAAAACTTGAATTAGTCACCACATGCCGACATAAAACAGTGTATGTTCTATTGTTTATTTTCCACGTTCACGTAAATTTTTTTCGAAACAGTGACGTTTCACAATACAAACGAACACCAATACATGTCGCACTTTAAAAATATATCATATTTTGAAAGAACGTCGCTTGGATCGCTAGCAACAACGGCACGGATACGGCAAGAAGTGAACACTCACTGTTTGTGTGTCCCGTAATCTATGGAAAGAGCTCAATACTTTGTTTATTTTCTTTTTGGGGTTAAGTTTAGTTTAAATTACCGGGAAATAAAAGATCGTGCCAGTTTTTTTATTATTATTTTCAGCGCTAATACATGTAATTATTAGAATGGCTGATAGTTCTGGAAATGTTCAAGACCGTAAATTGTCGCACATTTGGAAATTTTATGAAAAACGAAAGGGTGAGGGTGAGTGCAAAGTGTGCAAAAAACGTATTCAGACGCCTACTGGTTCAACAAGTGGTCTCTTACGACACTTGAAACTTCATCCAGCCGCCGAAAAGAATTATTTGGATTTAACAAAGGAAAAAGCTACAAAACAAAAAGAAAATTCTTATAGACAGTTATCAATTCAAGACTGTGTCACAAAGAAACAAAAAGTTAGCGAAGCTAGAAAAACCATAATTGACAGGAAAATTGGTGTAATGATGGCATGTGATTTTCAGCCATACAGCATTGTAGAGGATCGCGGATTTAAAGGACTGCTCAATGAACTAGAACCAGGTTATGAAGTACCATCTCGCACTACATTTTCCAGGTCTATTGTACCAAAAATTTACCGTGAAGAAAAAGCCAAACTTGCAGAAGAAATAAAGACAGATGTTGATGATGGACTTCAGTCTGTTTCATTTACTACTGACATGTGGTCATCCGCAAGGCAGGACAGTTTTATTTCTCTCACAAGTCACTATTTGACAAAAGACTTTGAGTTGAAATATCATGTCCTTGGAAATTACCACTTTTCAGGTTCGCACACTGCTCTGGCAATCCAAGAGAAGTTGACAGCAGCTATAGAGGAATGGAATTTTCCCACCAATTCAATTCCATTGTACGTAGTTACAGATAATGCTAAGAATTTCACAGCTGCCATAAACAAAACATCATGGATTCACACACGGTGTTTTGACCACACACTACAGTTGGCAGTTCAAGATGCTAAAAGTGAACACAATGTTGCAGACCTTCTAGCAAAAGGCCGGGCAATCGTGGGACATTATCGCCACAGCAATATTGCTCGAGAAAGGCTTCATGCTCTGCAGCTAAAGTTGAGCAAACCTGTACACGAGCTGTTACCTATGGTGCCGACAAGATGGAACAGTGAGTTTACAATGCTCTCCCGCCTTGTTGAGCAGCAGGTACCCTTATCTGCAGATCTAGGAGATTCAATGGCAGTAGAAAATTTTACATTGAGTGAGTGGAAACTTGCTGCTAATGTAGTAAGTGTGTTACAGCCAATAGAACAAGCCACAAGAGAGCTGTGTTATTCTAAATTTCCCACTATCTCTTCCAAAATACCTTTGCTGTATGGCATTGAGGCAACACTTTCTAACTATGTTGAAGAACAAAGTAACCCTGGAATTGCATTTGCTATTTCTCTTCAGAAAAGTATTAAATCTAGGTTTCCGTTGTACACAACAGTAAAAGAAGACATGATTGCAATGGTACTTGACCCAGGCTTCAAAAACATTTTGCTGCAAGATCACGAAAATCTTATTTGTGTGCAGCGTATTACTTCAGATCTCAAAGTGGTTGTTGATAAAAAACAGCATCTGTTCCAGAAGAAAATCCATCAGATACAGTTGAAGCCAGCTGTTCTCTGTGGAATACTTTTGAACATCTGAAGAAATCAAGCTGTTCCTCAGTAAAGTCACCAAGAGTTGAAAATGAACTTACCATTTATCTTGGTGAAAATGTTATCCCCTGATCAAGTGACCCTCTTATGTGGTGGCAGCAGAACCAGTCACGTTTCCCTGCGCTTGCCAGAGTCGCAAGAAAATATTTAGCCATACCAGCCACGCAGGTGGAAAGCGAAAGGCTTTTCAGCAGTGCTGGTAACACTGTTACATCCAGAAGAGAGAATCTGTTGGCCGAAAATATAGAGCAGCTTGTCTTTTTAAACAGCAGATTTTAAATGTGACCTACCAAATAAAGTTGACTGTTTTCAATAATAGGCTATTGAAATGATCATGTGACTACAGTGCAGGACTATTTATTTTTGTGGATTCATTTTTGTAAATGTATATTTTATAGCATATATGTAGTCCTTTCATTTCTTTCATTAAATAGCTTATGCATGTAAAACTGTTGATATTTGCACATCAAGAATTACAAAGAACTCAAGAGGAAAGAGTAGGGTGGGCCCAATTTATTGCATCTAAAATCTCGTTGAGGAAAACTTCACTGACACCAAATTGCAATTTTGAAATAAGAAAAAAAAAACTGTATTCTCGATCTCGTCTCAGTTCTCGAGAATTTTAGTATTTGTGTCTCGATCTCGTCTCGGTTTTTGAAAAGGACTTCTCGCACATCTCTACAAAATATGTTACATATTTAATGGATTGTACAGTCTCTCCACTTCATTTTCTTCTTAAATTAATGAATTGTAATACTATTGTTTCTGTAATTAATAATTATAATTACTTTTCTTCTTATTCAGACAATACATTATTTTAATTTCCAAACACAGTAATATTACAACACAATTTTTAAAAAAAACCAACATTTGGTTAGAAACAGATGGAATAGAATTGGCTAGGGGAACACAGGGTTGCTGTAAAGGAGACAAGACCAAGAAGAAAACTAGAAACACTAAAAACTTTTTAGTGTTTGCCAACTGAGTGCATTTTATGTTTAATATTAAAATTTTAAAAAATTTGAAGCATAACAATCCTCGTTTGCCAATTTCAAATTTAATTTAATGTATCTCACCAAATTTTTACACCGATTTTTAGCACCGCTTTTGTCATTTTTTTACACCGATTTTTCGCACCGCTTTTGTCATTTTTTTACACCGAAATGAGCCAGTTTTATTTATCATTTTCTGGGGTCCCTATGAATAACTTACCTAACATAAATTTATTTTTCCGCATATTCGTCGCACCCCTAGTTTTCAAACTTGATTTTAGAATGAAATGTGCTACGATTATACGAGAAAACACTGTTAATTTATCAGGCTTATGAGCCTAAAAAAATTGGCATTTTAATAAAACTTCATCTCTGAATTTAGGATATGGTTGAACAATTTGTGGCGTTCCATTGTACATAAACAGAATTTACTCCATTTCTTAACATGCACCTTCTTGTAAGTGTCGTACCTTGAAAATGTGGAGCATCTTAAAAGCTGCAAAGACAGGAGCGAAGGGAGCACTCACCCCCCGGCGTCCAGCCCCTCGTCGAAGGGCTTGCCCCCCGCCAGCTTGTCCTTCGGCGCGGCCTTGCCGGGCGGGACGACCTGCATGTCCTGCTGCTCCTTCAGCTGGCGCCGCCGCTTCTTGGTCCACAGCTCGTGGCAGTCCTGCCACGTCGGCAGCTCCGGCGGCGGCATCCTGCAACACACCGCGCCGCCGCTGCCTCTACGCTGTTCCCAACCACCGCTGACTTTCAGAAACCAGGTCTTCAACAGAACAGAGAATTACTGGTACTTCGGTACTAGGCAGTATTTTTATTAATCGTGCAGCAGTCTGTAATTGAAGTAGCAATAGTTAATATTGAACGATTTAACAAGGTTTAGTGACCAGAAGTAAAAAGATAAACATTTCTGTTACAAGTCTGGCTAAAAAAAAACATCAATCTGATATTGAGTTCTTTAGTGATTTGTGATGGTAAACAGCAAGACTACCGTTACTGAAATCACACTTTTGGGAGGAAAAATAGTGATAAAACATTAAAAACACGATCAAAAGTCACGAGATTACTGTTCACATACCACTACCCACGCAATTCGGATAAACATATGCTATAAATATATTATTATTAATTTATGGAAAAAAACACATTTCCCTTTTATGTGAAGTACTAATACTCAACTATATTTAAATTGATTCAATACTACATTGCTACAACTTAAAAAAAATTGTTTCAGTTTTTCTTAAAAGAAATGTAACATGTCAAAGTTAAGTGCGTGCAGTCCATTACCCCACATTCCCTACTATCATTGGCACTGGCACATACACTAAAGATATCAAAACACTTTGTTATAGAAATCAAAGTCTTGTGTTACTAATCTATGATGTACCACATGAGACTTTCAGAAATGACATTGATCTACAAAAAAAAAAAACAATATTTTATACAAAACCTTGCATTTCACAACAAAAAATCACCTCAATATGTCACATTTTACAAATTTCACACTACACAGTTTTTTGGGGAGCTTACCTATAGTTTATTTTATGTAGAATAAGTTGTCAGCAGAAACTGTTATGGAGCTATGGTAGTCTCAGAAGTACAGTAGAACCCGTTTATAGTGAACCCGCCTATAATGAATTCCCGTTTATTGTGAATTTCCGTCTCAGTCCTGGCAAAATGATGTGAGGTTATGTATTAATTTATTGGATATAGCGCACAACTTTTGTCAATGTTGATACGTTTTCCCGTGTACCACGAACAAATTTTGCCAACATAATGCACATTTATCTCAAATATTTCCATATAATTACAAGTTTTTTCACAAAAGTCTATTCTGGCTCATATTGAAGTTTTTCTCCGCAATACGCTACTCGATTGTCCACTGTTCATATTATAAACAAGTTGTAATCAAGTGGACTTGGTAGGCTACGTGTAGCCAAAAATGGTGATCAGTTTGGTGAAAATAAAAAATAGTTTTCCCTGCATAGTTGGGCGAACGCGTGCACATTTAATTATGTTATCAAAATTAAACATAAATTACAGCCACACAAATACGTTTGTACATTATAGCAGCAAATTCAATATTTTTACGTCTCATTTTTATCGTTCACGTTTCGGACATTTTGATCGAGTAAGGTTCGTAAGACTACCACTAGATACAACTCTGTGAACTAAATTTTTCCATAGAAAGTGAGAAAATTTCGATCCAGCTTTAGCAACTGAGATACTAAATGATACGTAGTGATCTTTGATGCGCCAGACTTGTTATTTTTCGTTTATTTACTTTTTATGGTAAAAATAATTTCATGTTATTAAGCTGCAAATATGCTTCAATAAGAAATACGTACTTAAAAATGGGTGAAAAAAGCGGTAAAAAACGTAAGACATTATCTGTGCGAGATAAACTGGACATTACTTAAAAGTAGTGGTGCACCGATGCGGATACCGATGAATCGTAATCGGCGATTATGGGTACTTACCAATTAATCGTAATCGGCGATTATCTTAACGATTACTTTGCCGATTATTTACGTCCCGGCGTAATTACGTAGGTTTTTACCGTGTAATATTTTGTTACACATTTTAGGACGAAATACGGTAATATTTGTATACATTACAAAATTCATCTAACTGCGTCATATCATAATTACAGATATTTTGTTAAGTTTAATAAATCTCATTGCCTCAAACAATAAAAAATGCATTTTTCTTACACGCTTATTTACGTTTCGTCTTTTGTTTAGTGGCCTTGTACATTACGTATAGCCAGAGAAGTAAAATAGATGGCACGCAATCAAAATACCACAAACAGTTGCAGTGGATTCTATGACAATCGATCTTTTGGAGTCGTAGTAGCGGTTCAAAATCGTGGTCCCGATACCTTCCAATTTTTTACACTGGGTTTTACAAACTCATTATGGGCGTCTTTGGTAACATTATCCGTTTGTTATTTGTATGTGACGTGAAAAGTGAAAAAGTATTTATAACATAAATAAAATCACATGTGCTAGAATTGGTTTTTAGTCATTTTTATATAATTATAGTGAGATGGCGAGTAGGGAGAAAAAAAGTGAATTGTGGAAACATTTTTCTATAAACTCAAAAGTGAACAAAATAAAGCAGCATGTTTACATTGTTAAACGGTAATTTCTTGATGCAATAGTGTGATAGTCGATAATAATGCTAGTTTTCCGCAACAAAAACTTACCCATTGTAAATTACAATTATTAGACTGTAGTTCAAGTTGTTTACAATAACAAATATTTAAAAAAGAATTTAATTTAATTTCCCCTTTCAATTACTTAATAGTGTATTTTATATATTTTTATACTGTTATTATAACTGTATTCTCAATTTTACCTAATCTTGTTATTAAATTCACATGGGAATAAAAAATTTTGTGTGCATTATTACACTTAAAAAAATTTGTTCATTATAATCGGTAACTGAATCGGTATCTGCCGATTATTGCTCTCATAATCGGTAATCAAATCGGTAATCGGTAAAGTCATATCGGTGCACCACTACTTAAAAGGTAGACTCCAACCCCACTGTCCCGCATGTGTTAATAGCAAAGGAACTGGGAATTGCAACATCCACATTAAGTACAATATTAAACAAGCTGAACAATCTTCTTTCTCAAACTGCGAAAACGTCACAGAGTATTAAATGCCTGAAAAAAGGATAATACGCCGATGTCCAAAAACCAATAGGTAATAGAAAGTTTGTACATGTGTAGTTCATTAAAAATAATATCTGCATTTGCTCATAAAACTGTTGCTTTGAGTATTTTCATTCGTTCTTTTCTTGGCTTAGGCCTATGTGTAGTTAAGATTTTGCTTTTGAGTATGTATTGCCAATATAAAAGTTTTCCCAGATATAAAGTTTCCCCTCTATAGTGAACATATAAACTACTCCCTTCAGATTCGTTAAAACAGGGTTCTACTGTATTGAAAAAAATATATTTATATATATCTGTAATCTAAATGGTCATTCTTTTTAGATAAATAATTTTTTCTTAAATTTTTTTTTAAATACTATGTTTAAAATAATGTTTTGATTCTTCATGATATGCTACGTATTGTATTTATTTTTTGTTCTACAGAAAAATACAACATACAAAAGAGTTGTTAGAAAATTAATATCTACTCATGTGTCAGGACCTCAGATCAGTTTGAAGAATGATATCTGGCCTTGGAGAAGAGATATTACTCACTTGTCTGGACCTCAGATTAGTTATAAGAACGATATCAGGCCCTGGAGAAGAGACACCACTCACTTGTCCGGGACAATGTTCTTGAGCCAGGAGGAGCGCAGGGCATCCTCGGCAGTGATCCTCTTCTCGGGGTCCATCTCCAGCATCTTGTCCAGCAGGTCGAGAGCCGGCGTGGGCATGAACACAAACTCCTCGCGCAGGCGGCGGCGGTGCGACTTCTTGGGCTTGAGCGTGTGCCACAGCGGCAGCTTGATGACGGAGGGCCACACGGCGGGCGTGGGCGTGCCGCACAGCAGCGAGATGGCCTCCAGCTGCGCCAGCTCCACGTTGGCCTGCGCACCACGCAACCACCTCAGTATCGAACCAGACATGCCGAATTGGCAGTTTCACGAAACTGGTATCAGTAGGCGTGAAGCACTGGCAAAAACCAAGTGATTACAGTAGTTGAAGTAAATCAAAAACACCTTCATGTTGGTTGGGCTTAAATAGCAAATGCAAAAAAAAAAATTTATGCTCACTACTCAACTCGAGAATACTTGATTTTTTGCACTACTCAATTCGACTTATCGTTAAAATATGCTACTCATGCACTCCTAATAATTAGGGACCCCAGAAATTGGTAAATAAAACTGGCTCATTTCGGTGTAAAAAAATGACAAAAGCGGTGCAAAAAACTGGTGTAAAAATTAGCAAGCGGTGCAAAAAATCGGTGTAAAAATAAGCAATCAGTAGAGACCCCAAAAAATTGTGAAAAAATTATGCCATTGGCAGTGTAAAAAAAACCTCATAGCCTTACTGCTTCCTTATTTGCCTGGCCAATTTTTGGGACATAAGTTTCTCTAAGAGTGTTGGCTGATGATGGCAAATCCCCTGCACCTAAAATGTATACATAACTTACAATATACTTATAAATAGGTAGCATTTATAAGGTTATCGCTGAAAAATATTAATGGGCTAATTTATTCAAAACAATTCTTAGCCAAACCTAACCTAACCTTTTCTAGATTAGGTACTGCTGGATTACAGAGTCAAACCATCAATCAATCAGTCAAAAATATATTGTGGTGTGCTCACCATTTCACAATGCAATCCATCCTACATCACTTTTACATAATTTCCGATACCGCGATTTTTTTTTGCGAAATACGTCTGTTTACCACAAATAACCACACATTCCCGCCATTTGGTAACTAAAAAAAAGTAAATACACAGCCGTTGTAACCAATGATAACACCATCAACGTAAAGACTACACTTGCCAATGTTTACGTTTTATTATTTATTTGATACGACACGTTCTTGGCGAACTGCACTCGTTCACTAATACGTTAGTTACGTACTATCAAAGGCACGTTTACAGAGTCAAAGAGTAATGTACAGCCATTTTGTTGGATATTTTGTGTGTTACAGCGCTTGTGTCGCAAAGCATATTATAATTTACGAACAACTGTTCATCTTGCATCTACGATGTACTGTGCAAACTGTTTTAATTTGTTCTCGTACTGTAAACAAACTTAATAATTATGTTTTCTAGGGCTGATCGGTTCCCACATTTTCAGTTCGGTTCGGCTCGGCTCGGTTTTTTGTTAAAAATGTCGGTTTTCGGTTCGGTTCGGTCACTACTTCAAAATTTTTCTTTGAGCTGTCATACCAAAAAAAATTCCACTATAGTATTTGATTACTTGCAATATCTTGCAAAAGTTTAATTTCTTAGGGGAGTCACTTTCTCAGCAATATAAAAGTTATTTTCAACTACTATTTGTATTTATAAATAAGTTTATATGCTACTGAAACAACCATATGTGTAAAAAGGAACAGAACAAAACAGTTTAGAACATTAATAATTAGTATTACATTAACCTTGTTGCCAGCTTGAATTTATGAAATGTACTGGAATAAAATTCAATAGCAATAATGTGATTAAAAGCAATATACAAATAAAAACTTCCTACTGTAGCCTCTATGCCGGGAGTTAATGGACAAGCCAACATAAACAAACGTCTTAACCAAGAAAACGTCTTAACCTACCAGTGCATTAAGGGGTATTGATCCCTAAGTTAAATGTGCTCAGATAATGCTTGCCTTGCGTTCAAGTGTTTCTTACATTAAAAGTGTATGTTCTTTCAACAAAAAAAATTATTAGCATTTTTTTAATATATTTTTAAAGCATTTTAATTGTTATTTGACTCATATTTTGCTGGAAACTCCAGCTTTAAGCAGGTGAAAAATTTTCTTGTAGAAACTTGATTTTTATTAAGAATAAAGTATATGGAATGCCATGAGATAATGATTTTCTTTAAATTGTGCTTTAAAATGTAGAAATATCTAGTTTTAAATGCCGTTGTAAATCTCCTTTTTCAAGTTGAGAATCAACAACTTTCAACACTAAATTAAAACGAGTTATGTATCAAAAAAGTAGAAAAACTTTAGCTCAGAGTATTCTTCAGCATTTAACGAATACATATACTCATGGATTCTGATGTTTAATTCCTTCAATTACTTGCTGGAGATGCTAAGATAAAGGCTTGCATTCTTCAAACAGATATAACATTCAAATACCGTGCAGTGCAGCCCTCTCGCGCCAAAGAGAAGAACTACTTGGACTCGCCACGCCTTCACCCTCTGCCCCCTCATCATGGTTGTTTGAATGGAGCCAGACTGTAACATGACGCGCTGTCGGTGGTGGTGAATCACTTGGTCTGTTCGCTTGCGATAATGTGTGGACGGGTTGGAGGGAGGGGTGGAAGGTAGGGAATGCACAGAACAGCGTTGCCTGATGTCCTTGTAGCGGGACAGCTCAGTCACGAGCCTGTTCGGCCGAGGGCTAGACTGCTGAAAGGCAAGGGGCAGTTCCGAGCGATACTGGGCATGGGGCGTTGTGCATATAAAATAGTTTTTACTAATCTTGTGTGAGGTCGTAATTTGCAACGGGTAATGAGAAGAGTTCATAATGAACTAATTAACAAGTCAAATATGTGTGATATCGCGAAAACTTACAGCTTACACCAAACAATTAACTAAATAAACACCAATTAAATTTGTGTATCAGTCATTGCGTTCATTACTTAGGTTATCGATTGAAGTTCAAAAACAAACAAAAAATAAGTTTATGAAGGAAAAGAAATGGTTTTTTTCTTGCTTCGATGATTTTCATGGATGTTTTTGTAATCGGCCGTGTTCGGCCGTGTGTGTGATAGTTTCTTTCAGAGAAACATACCTTTCTAGCTGCCAGCTATCAGTTTTGTTGGAAGCTTCTAGCGGAATCCAAACGAAACTTTCCATCGCCTGATACGGGCTTACACTATGCGCGCATGATGTTACACGCCACCGAAACATTGTTGCTAATTTATAGGGGAATATTACCAATTGGCAAAGTGGGAAAAATATAGCTCTAGAACGCACAGATTTAGGATGTTGTGCAAGTTGTTTGAAAAAGTTTGACAAGATATATAAAGTAATAAGCTAATGTGAAATAGTGGAATTATGTGGAAAAAATAATTCGATAACTATTTTATATTATGTAACATTACTGTAACCTTTTAAAAATGCATTTATTTCTTAAAAATAAATTATTTAGGAATACAAAAAATATAGCCTATCGCGGCCGGGATTTTTGTTTTCGCGTGGATTGTTCTCGTCGTGATGACGTTGTGAAGTGGATTTAATAAAGGGGGCCACCCTGGGTGCGGGCGGGGTGGTTCTTCTCGGTGAGGTGCTGCAGGTCTGTCGGAGCCCCGGCCTGGCGGGTAGCTGCGTGCTGCCGTTCGACGGTGTTGTAAGTAATGGCGAACTCGTAATTTTCTTTCACCTCTTGTAACATCTGGGGGCGTATTTCAAACTTGGGTTAGGATGACTTAACGTTTTGATTCTTTCCAGGAGTGCAGGCAGTGTGTGGTATCCAGTAATGGTAATGTAAACTTTCTTTCGTTTATTTAGCTTAAGGATGGGTCGAGGTGTGCGTTAAGAATAATCATGTTATTTTAAAAGGAAGTAATACTCGTTCTAAGAAGAGGATAAATTATTGTGTATTTATTTATTTTTATTGTTTGTTACCAGAGATATTTTGACATGATTGACTTTATTTAATTATTTAATTAGTTATTTATTTACTTTTGTGTTGGTCACAGTTTACCATAAATAAAACCTGAAACGATGTGGGATAAATAATACTTTATTTTCTTTCAGTCAACACCCTACACCCCCTGTCCTAAGGAGGTTAGACCATCCCTGTACCAGCTCTACTGCTACCACCCCCCCCCCCCCCCTAATGTTTATTTTGAGTGACATTTGTGTTGATCTTGACGGAGACTGAGGGCGATTGCGATTCCATAACACAACGCCATTCCGCCAACCGACGCTATCCCCCCCCTCCACCGGTCATGCTAGACTCGCACTTCTGCCACCTGGTGGCGACACAAACACCAGCACGTCACGCGCACGAACAACAACAATTATTATTAATTTGTACGTAACAGGTTGTAACTTGTACTCAAGAACAATTGGTACAACATTTTTGTTGAAATAATTTAATAGTACCCAATGAAAGTAAATTTTATACGACTCGTACACAATACGAATATAATTGGTTCAGACAAAACTTACATTATTTAAATATTTTAAGATAGGGCCTATGTACATTATTTCATTTGTGCATACAGCTACGCTATTATTTGATATTTGGAATCAGGACAATATTTCCAAACTTACGCAAAGTTGCTGACGACTAGTGAAGAAATTTAAAAGTTTAGAACTAACAAAACGGAATAGGTTAACGACTCTAGCCACAAGTGAATGTTCTCAAAATTGTATTTCAATGAAAAAAAGTCACAAATGTTGGTTAAAATATGATAAGCAAAACACTAGCGAAACTATGAAACAGCAATATAGCATGATATTTCGTATTCTCAACGGTAAAAGTTATTTACAAACAGTAAGGTATAACCGAGCATACACACACACACACACTTATTATTGCAAATATAATTTTACAGAATTAAATGCGTAATAAGTACCTACATGCTTGTTGCATAAGATATTGATAACTGGCAGCATTATTGTAATTTCTATTCACTTAAATGCATGTAATTGTTCCGTCATAATCATTAAATTAACAAACACAACATGTATAAACGTGGAACCATTGAAATTTCAAAACACTGAACTATTAGAACAATTCCTTTGTTATTTCTTAACACCAAATTGCAACTCTTTCATAATATTATCTTACGTAATGTTACTATATTATAGATAATGTAATAAACAAAACATCTATGTTTGCTTTTGCGTACTGGCGTGAATTGCGCGGGCGTTCTGTGATATTACTTTTTCCTTATTTTTTTATTACCGACTGTACCTGTGCTCGGCGCGCAAGATAAATTCAGCCTATCACTTGCTGACGCGGCGGGCGCAGTGATACAGCGGTGTTTGTTTACTTCGAAGCTCAGCTAAGAGTGAACAGAGAAACGTTGTTTGTTTGTCCTTTTGCAAGGGCCTGGATTCAGTTGTCTTTTGACAGTAGCAATGAGCAGGTCACGCATGACGCTAGTAGGCTGCGTTTTTACGAGTCAAAATGTTTTCTATAACTAGGATTGAGTTGTACAAAGTCATTAAAGTGCAAACAAAGAGGAATTTAAAGCATTATCACGCGTTTACCTTCGTCGAGCGAGCCACGGGCATAGAAGATATATCGGAGAAGGTACGAGCACAAATTAAAAAGGATGTAGCCCGCGAGGTCTCTAAATTTAAATATAAACTGGACAGCGTTCAAAGAGGAGAAGAAAAGTTCCTGTCGAAATTTGCAATCACTGCCTTCAGCCTAATCACATCCGGTTTTTGTTCGTCAGTCTTATGCTTTTCAATATTTCAAATCAATTTCCAAATGACCACTTCACATTTAAAGGTAAAAACTGCGAGCTAAAAATAAGTTTTATGGTATTTGAACTAAGCAGCCTCAAAAACCCCGAGGCTCTACTTTTTACGTGCAAATAATGTTTTGACACTTCCGAAGTTATTCCGAACAAATTGCGGAGAAGTCATCTCGAATTTTGAAAGCAACATTAACATATTTGCTTTCAGTTTTGTTGGGAACCCAACCAAATCCCGTTTTCTGCGTCAAACGCTTCTTTTTGGCTGTTTCAAAGTAGTTTCGAAGTAACTAGTTCGAATTTTATGTAAAAAAAAAAAAAAAAAAAAAAACAAATTGAATTCAGCGACCTCGAAATCATTCAGGGGACAATTTTTTAACGCTACTATCAATGTTGTGGTATTTTCGAAGTGATTTTGATTAAAATTCGAAGTAATGTTATTAAATTTTGACGTAACATTTAAAGATGTAAAATTAGGGACCTCAGAAACCCAGCAAATACACAGTTTTCTGCGTCAAAGGCATATATTCGCCGTTTTCGAAGTAATTTCGAAGTAAATATTTCGAATTTCGATGTAACAACAATGGATTTGAACTCAGCGACCCCGAAAACCCCCGAGTACGATCATTCGCGCCAACTGTCAAACCTATTTGACTTTTGGCCAGGGAATTCGGATTTGGCCCCACTGTGCGGCGTCCAGTTATATGAGCGGTCCAGGCAAGATATGGAGATAAATAAATGGATTTATTAGTTACTTCGGGTAATATAATAACATCCAAAATGACATGAATTAGTTATACAAGTGTAAGGCATTCAATACAAGGTGTACTAAGCAGTTTAATTATAGTGACGCACTGTGAAATGACCTTTTTCTTTTGTAGATTTTCAACTGACTCGAGTTTTTCTATGCACCATCTTTCAAAGTGAGATACAATCTTAAATATCTCAATTCAAAAAATATTTGCAATAAATTTTATCTTTGGCAATGCATGAAATAATTTTGTTCTTTATTGAATACATTGCGTTTAAGGCTTGTTTATGAAAAACGTTTAACCGGCGATGGGATAGGGGGGAATTGGGGACATAAAGGAAGTCAATGTAACGTATTTGTGTAAACAGAAAATTATTAATGACTTTCATTTGAACGAATATTAAAATATGTAGTACTGAATTAATAGGACAAAGATTAAGAAAGTTCGTTGATTATGCCATTAACGTATTACGTCACACGCCACCGAAACATCGTCGCTAATTTTTTGAGAAATATTACCAAATGGGTGAGCGGAAAAAAATATAACTCAAAAACGCTTAGGCATAGGGTTTGGTGCAAGTTGTGTTAAAACGTTTGACAAGTTGTTTGTAGTAATAATGAAAATAATGACAATAATGAAAAAAGTCAAAAATTGTTTCCGTTAACGAGTTGAGCTTAGGTAACATTGATGTAAAATTTTAAAAATGCCTTTGTTTAAAAAATATGAAAGAGATATTAATATATATAAATAAATACCTGAATCGGCCTATCATTAAATTGAAAACATGTTTTAAATTGTACTCAATAACATTTACTGCAAACTTTTGGTTGAAACCATTTAAAAGTACCACAACGAAAGGAATTCTCTAGGAACACTCGTGCAAAACACAAAAATAACTGGTTATAACTGAACTAATATTCTTTATAGTTACATATATTTACATATTTTATATTAACATAATTATATTAAACAACCCTCATGTGGGCACACAGCTACACTATTTAGAAATTACTTCCTTACCTATTGTCCGGAAAGCAGAAATCGGATAGTAACATTTAGGAATTAAGAAAATATTTGCAATTTCACGCAAAGTTGTTGACATAAACCATCATAGCAATAAACGAATAGCATGAGAAATACTGTATGTTTTCACATTTGTAGGTATTGCCATGAAAACAAGTTTTGAACGTTGGTTAAAAATGATCCAGCAAAGCAATAGCGAAACAATGAAATAACCTAACATAAAATTTCGTTATTCTCCACGGAAAAGTTATTTATTTGAGGTATGACCCAAGCAACACACAGTCTAATTATTACAAGTGAATTTCACAAAATTTAATTTGAAATTAGTACGCGCTAGTTTGGATAAAACATTAATAATTTAGCAGCATGATTGTAATTTTAACACTTCAATGCATATAAACGATTTATCATAATTACTATACTACCAGAAATAATAGATGTATGTATTGAAGTGGCACAAACGAAATTTCAAAATACTAAACTCGTAGAACGAAACTTTTTTTTATAATTTCTTAATACAGTAACAAAAACTACAGTATTATACAAACATAACTTGTAGAACATTAAACACAAAATGCATTAGCCCTACATTTATCTTAATATGATAAAAAATTTGTAAAGTGTGTGTGGATGTATTATTATCTTATTACTTATTTTGTTACACTGTAACACAATACCACTCACTGGTTGTGGTGTCTAGTGCACTGCACTATGCACATTAGTTGCAAAAAGATAAAATATCAATTAGTGAAAAATATAAATATTTGTAATAATATACACAACCCATGAATAGCTGACATTTACTTTTGGTAGAATCATAAATAGGAATACAAAATAATAAAATTATTTTAAAACTAATATATTAATTAAACACAAATAAATAAATACCATGTATTCCTAAATTCAGTATTTACGTTTAACCGAAATAACATTCAGGTTTTTCCTATCTATCTTGGCGAGATACGATGCACACACTGTTACAAATGTACAAATAAATTTACGTTTCGAATGTTTGCTAGCTCATAAATTAAATCAATTGTCCGGTAGAACTTGAGATCTATATAGTCTTAATACCTGTAAGTCAGTTGTGTATTTGAATGTTCGTATGATTGTGCCATTTAACACTTCAAAGAGGCTAATGAAATTATTCAATATAATATTTAAGAGCAGCGGGTTAAAGTTTATTAATGTAATGTCAATGCATTCAAAATATCGCTCGCAAATGTTAATATGTTACGTGGCGTCGGTATAGGCTAGCGTTAGTGACAAAGCATTAACAAAATGGCCATACCTGGACGGACGATTTATTCTTACGTTAATAACGTAAAATTTCGAATGCTGGTTCGCAACTTATTATATCACCAGCCTTATGATGATATCAGGTATCTTTTTTTAATCTAAAAATAGCAATCATTAATTATATTTTAATAGTGCAGAAATACTAAGTTTATCTTCATCACTTCCTTATTAATAAGAGCATGCATTTTCTGCGAAAAGATTTCGAGACTAGCTGAGAGTTAAAACACTAGTATTGTCTATGTTTCGTGACTGGTTCAGTTTCGTTCAAGCACATGCTTACTATTAGTACATGAAACACAGCCATCCAGTGCGGGAGAAAACGCGTTGTGATATTACATCTCACATGATTGACTATTTTATTTTGTTTCTCCCAACCATAAATGATAATTCTTTGTAAAATAACATTTATATTAATTGCTCTATGCAATAGTGCTTTGAATTTATGACGTAAACGAAAAAGAAAATCTGTTGATTGGAATTATTTATTGTAAGAAAATTTTATTAATGGTAGAACGTTTTTATATCAGAAGTGTAATGAAAATGAATTACTGTTAATAAGACATTGAGGTAATGAAATGAAATATTATTCAAAAGTACTGACTACGTAATTAAATATGAATGCACATCAAGACATTGTGAAATACCATTATAGTTTGCTACGATGTGATATATGAAACTAGTTAAAACTGAAGATTTGTTGAAGTTAGTCAACTAACTATGTTTTAAGGAGTTGAACTACAAAGACTTTTAATTCAAATTCGACGGAGAACTTCGAAAAGGAGCTGATAAACTTTGAACTACACCAATTTAACTGCGTTCTGCAAGGGATGGTACTACTATTGTCTTTGAAGAGAAGTCGCAGCAATCGTCTGGAACACGTCTGCAATGCAAAGAACACGCCCAACGAGGACTGCTGCCGACGATTCCACTTTCTTCCATCGTGCTGTGATCTGTTTCAACTCAGCTTGTACAGCGACGCATCTTTTTGTACGTGACGTTTGAACAGCATCGTACAAAATCGTCGATATATCCTTTGATTAATTTATTGTCCAATTTTATGTATCATCAAACGGCGTGTACTCAAGTTAGTGTATTGTGTATGTAAATGTTTACTTTGAAAGTGTTTATGTAATTTTGTGATATTCCCAATTCCATCTCCACACATTGATATTATTCCTTCCCATATTACTTAATATTTACTTGTCTTGAACTAACTTAAATTGCCTTGTTGAATACTTTGTTTGACCAATTTTAATGTAAATCTTCAGTTCATTTCTGTACTAACTAAAAGCCTATTAGAGTACCCTAGAGAGAAAGAGATTCTTGCAATTGCTTTACTCACACTGAGCTTAGTCAGAATAATATTGTTTGACTTAATTATATGATATATATCTATTAACCTACTCAATTTATCACAAACTGAAACTGGCTAATCTCCACCGATGGAAATCGGAATATCAAATCTTATATAAGTATTATCTTAAAAAGTTATGTAAATAAGTATTTATGTATTAAGATATACTGATTGACTATGATGCAGGAATTTGTATTCATATGGTTGTAATGAAACCTGACCAGATAGTTGTTAAAAATATAGATCTGACAAAGTTAATATTTATATTTCATGGTAGATTTGGCTGGACAGGACAATGATATACAGTTTATGAAGGTAAATTGGCGCCCTAGATTCCGGAAGTAATTTATTACCCTATACTCAAATTTTAATATTCAGAGTACATTTAAATATTGCATTAAACCGACCAAGTATATGTTAGAAGTAGGTGTTTGTTTCTATGGGCTTTGACTTTTCAACTTTGATATGAATCGATATCAAAGTTGAAGGTGCGGAGTAACATAGAGTTCTGAACGGCACGGTGAAATAGGGCTGTCTTCTCTTGCAGGCGGCCACCAGTCACAAGGAGGAAACCGTTGGCGTGGGCATACCTTCTTGCGGTCTAATGGACATTAGAATTTTTTCGCGAACTTCATGGCCCTACTTATTAGTCGTGAATAAATTATTTTGACGTGGCAACGTCTAATAAATCGATGAACGCCGGCTGCACGCACGAAAAAAAGGCCCGTAACGCACATTGTCCCGTTTCGCTGTGCCCCGTTACGCTCATTGTACGCTTGCGCCGCATCTATCTCTATTCCACTCGATCAGAACAATCATCTATTTAACTTTTTCGAGGCACATTAAACTTGAAACACTCACATTCGTTTCCTACTTTTACTTTTCCTATCATCGTCCTATCTTTAACAGAATAACACAGATTGGAAGAAGTTAAATAGCAAACATGTATAAAAGTTATAGTTAAAATAATCTCTCCGTTAAAGTAATAAACATATTTGAATTAATGAGTGCAAATAAAAGAAAAATTTACAATTAAATTGTAGATTTCATTTCACTCCTTCTTTGTATCCGTACAAAATAGTGATAATTCAATAAAAATGATTCAATTTTATTCATAAAAGTATGCAATCATTTCATCAATATTTTGTTATGACGTCACGTTAAACTATCGTCCGTAAACCGACTTTACAGACAACCAATTTTTTTTGGATATGCGATTGTTCTCCGGAAATGTGTCTTTTTTGTTACACATTAAGAAACATTTAAATACAATGTTCCTGGGACCTTTACCCATTTGTCTAACTGCTTTTAATAATAGGTGTTGCTTTAACTCATCCGTGTTTCTCCACTCTTGATGTCTGTACCAAATTTGCCAACGATTTCTTACTTTTAACACCGTTATTCAGTTTCTTGATATAAAAAAAAGGTTGGTTGTCTAGACCAAGCGACAAGGTAAACAAAAAATCTGGCTTCCTTTAAGTACAGGCTGGAAAAACATCTTTGTAACACCTGGTTACCATGACCACTTCGGCGCTACCCTATTGCTTGAATCTGTGTGTGAATGTGCGAGTGACTGGTTTTAATGTAGTAGCACCTTTTTTTTTTTTTTTTTAAAAAAATACTATTTGCTGTATGTTTAATCACTTCCCTTTTTATGTATGTCTATGCTTAATTTTTAATTACTTTAAATTAGTTATGGTTGAATCTTTGGTAATACCGTATTGGCCCGAATATAAGGCGACCCCGAATATAAGGCGACCTGCAGTTTCAGGAGGCCAAACAAATGTAAAAATAATTTTTGGTAGAAATTAATGTGAAAATTCATTAGACATACATTTTGTGTTGATAAATCGTTTTTGCATTTATGTATAACAATTAATTTATATTTATCACTTTACTTATTTAAAATAAGTTTGAATGGCCTACCCTAAAAGTCAAAAGAAAACAATTAGAAAATATTTACACTTTTAAATATTACACTAGAAATTTTTTCGTGTTTACTCTAATGAAGCTGCATAATTGTCATCTTCAGAGCTGTTTATTTGTCTAGAGCTCGTTCCCCGCCGTTCCACAGATGTGTGATTGTTCATTTTTCACAGTTTACTGTATCTACGAATTTAAAATTTTTACAATGGCTATTAATCACTCTTAAAATACAGCATTTAACTTTCCGTTTGACTTAAGCTACGTATTACCACAGAACAAGGTGTATTACTATTTAGTAGTGTGTTTAACGTAAAAAAAGCAAACAAAGAATGCATCTTGCCGGAACAAAACAAGTGGCTAGCTGACATGATGAAGCATACGGCCATGAATAACTTCGGTTACGTGACCGCGTATATTTGTCCATATTACTCTCTGACAGAGAGAGTCTGTTCTATGAATTTGAAAGAATAATCTATTATAATTATGAAAGGTTTTTACATAAATAAAGAGTGGATTATTAAAATAGCTTTTGAAGCAACGTACCAAATTCCTGTTAATATGGCGTCTTCGAGCGTGTTCGGCAATGTTCGTTTTACAACAAAGAAATATTGTGGAAAGACAGTTGGCAGCCGTGAATTTCCATACATTACATCCGAAATGTTTGTAAACGTAAACAATTATTCTGAAAATAACTGTGATATTTTAGTACAAATATTTCAGTTAAAAATCTGAAGATAAATTACCGTAAATGTTAACACGCGATTGTACACAAAGTACAAATATGAATTGTGAAATAAAAGGTTGCCATTTTGAGATGCTTCAACATTCACGTTTTTACTCAAGAACAAATATTTTAATTTTCAACTTCAAACAATTGTAAATTACTGCAATATTAGGTGGATTTATTGTTTTTCCCCGTGTGAGGTAACAAAGTTTTAGTTAATATAAAAAATCGTGAACGTTTTGTTAAACAATGTTTCTACTGTAGCTTTCAGCTTGGAACTAATGTTTGCGGTTCTGACGTCTTGGGTGCGAAAATAAGGCGACTTCCAATTTTTGCATCTCTCGTTTATGTAAAAATGGTCGCCTTATATTCGGACCAATACGGTAGTTAATATTTGAACATTAAGTTAAAATTTTAATTTTTTCTCTTAATATTTAGTCAACATCTGCTTATATAATGCTTAATTTTTAATATTCCACTATTTGATGTAATTGCAGAAAAGTGGTTAAGTGTAAGAAAAGGCGTACCACGCCTTAACTTCGCCACCAATAAAGCGATAAATAAATAACTAAATAAATAAATTTGCGCCACTTTGGCATTTTGACAGAACCGAAAATGCCGTAGACTTCACTCCAACTCTACCGCTCCGTCTGCAGTTTGGCAACAACGTAGAGGACGACAACCAGGGATGGGACGAGCTCAGTATTTCTGAGAATCGGGTATCAACACGAGTGTTTGGTGTCAAAGATAAAGATTAGACCCGGGAGGGGTGGGAGGTGGGGAGGAGGAAAGGTTCGACTGACGCGCTATCCTACGGACAACAGTTGAACTTTTTTCTCATTCTTGCCCTGTGTTTCTGAAAACGACCAACAGATGTGTTAGCATCGGAAATTTATTCTCGTAGCCGAGGGCCTAATAAGCCTTAAAGGCAGAATGAATCATAATGACCATATTTTCAAAATACACAAGTAAAGTATTCATATTTAGTATGCGGTATTTACTAGGATTTTTTTTCCGTCACGTGCGTAACATCATCATCTTTGCGGAACACGGGCGGTATTATTTTTAATTCCTTCGTCACAGATGTTCATAGTTGCCTCCAATTACCTAGACGTAGTGGCAAAAAAGAATTTTTATTTTACGAGAAATCAAATACTCTAGACTATAACGACGCAAAGCCGCAATAATCACGCGCGAATAGTAAACAAACTACATCTGAAGGGTCTGACGACATGCACATTCATTCTCCAACTGCCATTTGGAACAGAACTTGGAAGGCAACTAATCGATCCTAGCGCACGTATAGCGCATTCTGTGATGTGAAAATAGAACTGAGTGACGCCATGCGTCGTGAGCGCCCTGCAGAATACGGACGGAACTAAGCAATGCTACGAAACTTCTACCGTTTTAGCTTACGAACCGGAATTAAATAAATATTATTTTAGTAACGGAAGTGATATATCCTTTAAATAAGAAAAAACCATATATTTAAGAGAAAATAGTAGTATTCCGACAGAAACTTCCGACGTTAAACATAGGAAATAGTGAACTGTAAGAAACGCTTAGACTTTACTATCCCATGGTGAAAATGGCGAACATTAAGAGAATAGATGATTAAAACGTTTTATAGTGAAAAACTTAGCATGCGTCTTAAATGTGTTTTGATGTATTATGCAAGCGGTACGTTTTTTATCCAATATGAATGTTAAATACATTATTTGGTAGATACTTGAAGTTAGTTTTTAATGCCCTAATAAAAACCGAATCATCGGTTTTTTCTGGGAATTCGGTTCGGCTTCGGTTTTTACAAAAATGACCGAACCGAACCGAAAATTCGGTCAACCGATCAGCCCTAATGTTTTCTGTTTAAGAATTATATGTTTCGTTTAAAAATGTTTTACCTATACAGTGCTGCTATTTTATAAAAACTTTAGTTTGTGATAGAAAAAGTCTTCATATTCTTAGCAGAAGCGTGAAAGTGTAAAATATGCCGAAACCTCAAGCAACCACCAAACTTTGTGAGCGCGAATTTCGTGATCGTGGGTTTTATGCGAGTGATTAAAGAACATTAATGTGTCGACACTGCAATGTTACTGCCTCGTGGGATATAAAGGACACCTGCACAGGCTGGCTGCTAACAATATTAAAAAGAAAAGACAAATGTCTCTCTCAGCTGTGTTGCAAACTGCAAAAAAAAAAAAAAAAAAAAAAGCGCAAACTAAATAGCGAAAGACACAGTGGAAGCTTTTGTTAAAGCAAATATACAGTAGAACCCTGTTATAATGAATCTGAAGGGAGTAGTTTATATGTTCACTATAGAGGGGAAACTTTATATCTGGGAAAACTTTTATATTGGCAATACATACTCAAAAGCATAATCTTAACTACGCATAGGCCTAAGCCAAGAAAAGAACGAATGAAAATACTCAAAGCAACAGTTTTATGAGCAAATGCAGATATTTTTAATACACTACACATGTACAAACTTTCTATTAATGGTTCTTCGACATCGGCGTATTTTCCTTTTTTCAGGCGTTTAATACTCTGTGACGTATTCGCAGCTTGAGAAAGAAGATTGTTCAGCTTGTTTAATATTGTATTTAATGTGGATGTTGCAATTCCCAGTTCCTTTGATATTAACACGTGCGGGACAGTGGGGTTGGAGTCTACCTTTTTAACAATGTCCAGTTTATCTCGCACAGATAATGCCTTACGTTTTTTAACGCGTTTTTCACCCATTTTTATGTACGTATTTCTTATTGAAGCACATTTGCAGCTTAATAACACGAAATTCTTTTTACCGTTAAAAGTAAATAAACGAAAAATAACGAGTCTGGCGCATCAAAGATCACTACGTATCATTTAGTATCGCAGTTGCTAAAGCTGGAACGAAAATTTCTTACTTTCTATGGAAAAAATTAGTCCACAGAGTTCTATCTAGTGGTAGTCTTACGAACCTTACTCGATCAAAATGTCCAAAACGTGAACGATAAAAATGAGACGAAAAATTTTGAATTTGTTGCTATAATGTACATACGTATTTGTGTGGCGGTAATTTATGTTTAATTTTGATAACTTATTAAATGTACACGCGTTCGCCCATTCTTTAACTATGCAGGGAAAACTATTTTTTATTTTCACCAAACTGAGCACCATTTCTGGCTACACGTAGCCTACCGAGGCCACTCGATTACGACTTGTTTATAATATGAACAGTGGACAATCGACAATCGAGTAGCATATTACGGAGAAAAACGTTAATGTGATCCAGAATAGACGTTATGTGAAAATACTTGTAATTATATGAAAATATTTGAGATAAATGTGCATTATGTAGGCAAAATTTGTTCGTGGTACACGGGAAAACGTATCAACATTGACAAAAGTTGTGCGCTATATCCAATAAATTAATACATAACCTCACATCATTTTGCAGGGACCGAGACGGAAATTCACAATAAACGGGAATTCATTATAAGCGGGTTCACTATAAACGGGTTCTACTGTACCACTGAAAAATCTTGATGATCCCAACATTCGGAGTTGGATGGATACATATATTGAAGGAGCGGGCAATTTACCACACTAAATGAACCCTTAGAGAAAAATATGTTCCTGAGCTTGCTAGTTCACGTCTTGAAGAGGTCAAGGCAAGAATATTGACATTCTTTGCGACAACAGACAAAATGGGGCGGTGCGTGTTTTTTGTGCTTTTTAGGATTTAGACTGATTCTAGTCCTGAACTTCTTGTTGGTAGTGTTCACTTTCTCTACAGTAAATATTGATTATTTAAAAATTTCTCATTCTCGCGAGAAAAATATTTCTTTTTTCGAGGCCTAAATCTCATTCTCGCACAACCCTAATTATAAGTAATATTAATTATATTTATATTCGTGTTTAGCTGAGGTTGCCAGTTTCGCAAGCTGAGGTTACATGATTTTGAAAGATAGTTTTATGAGTCACTCCTTTCATACCGACATCCTTGCAGATTATGGTATTGCCACATTTCATAGAACATAATGTTTTTTCTCAATTTTTTTTTTAGTTTTGAATTCCTCAATGATTCAGATGTAATTTTCCCCCTACTAGTATCAAAACATGTGCAGTCTAGTTTTTTGTTTCATAAATTTTGTTTAATATTGTTACGAACACAGACAGAACCGCGACACGTGCCAGGTTCGAAGCTGGCTGGCGGCCTCGCATGGCCAACGACGTCATGCGCTTGCTGTCTATTGACATAAGGAGGCCTGCCACGCGTGCCTTCTGCTCCCTGCCGCATTGTCCTTCCTTGACGCTGTTATCTATCGATTAGCAGCTTTGGGAATTCCGCAGGCCGCTGCTTGGAGTGGTGCGAATAAACAATGCCTTTCTCGATGTTTCGGGCATCGGGTCAGCCCAGGATGACGCGACTCGTCTGTTTGAGAAGGGTGCCCCAGGTACTTAAGCAGCGACTCCATCCTCTGTGAGAGGCCCGTGACAATTCCGCGAGTCCTGCGAGTGAAGGGAAGTGCGACATCGGCGAAGAGGGTGGAGCGACAAGATCGAGAGTGTGAAAGAGTGGCACGAAACTGTGTTTGTGGACAGGCCCAAGGTAAGGAGCAAACCACTGTTGAGCCTAGCTTCAGTGAGGAGTGCGAACTGTGGAACTTGACAGACATTGAGTGACTTGGGAATGAACATTTTTAAGTGCAAGTGATTGGCGATAAGACATTTTTAAGTATACAGTAGAATCTCGTTATAAATTACATCAATAAAACCTCAACTTTCATACTTAGTAATGAAAGTACAGTCAAACCTCTATCTACCGAACTCGCATGTATTGATTGTCCGTGTTTATCGTACACTTTCTACGGTCCCGGCAAAATTGCCATACAATTAAGGTTAAAAAAGTCAGTTTGTACCGATGTTCGAATTATTGTTTTGTCCGCATTGATCGTACAAAATATGTGGTCCCGTCACTAAAAATTATAATAGATGATCCTTTAACCTTAAAGATTTTGCAGAAATAACCATTACTTAGAAAGAAACCGTCATAAAAACAGTAACGATAGTATACAGAAGTAGTAAAAATCACAGTATATCTGCAGCCATTTTATAATAGCAACGAGTGAACTGTCAAAAAACAGTAGATGGCTAACATTGGTGCCATATTTCTGTGAAATCGACTCGTCACGAAACGTTGCCACACTTCCGACTTGTATTTATGTACGAAACTTTTTCATGTCGGCTAAAATGGTAACGTAAAAAACAAAACATTTTATACTGTACATATATAAAATCATTTCAAGAATAAACATGTCCATTATTATGACTGAGCATTGAGACGTCTCGTTTATAAGGTACAAAGAAACCAATATGGCGTCTGCTGTGGTGTTGAAAATTTATTGATTCCTGTGCAGCATCATGAACACATTTCTGTAGGCTATCCTAATCTATGGCACATGTTACATCCTGTTTCTGATCGGTGTTTACTTTACATGTGCGTGAATGTTGACTTAATAAAAAGTGCAAAAGTGACGTTAACGTTTTAGAGCAATTAAAATGTCTCGGCATAGTAAATAATTGAGAACACTTGATGAATGAATTAGGATTATTGAAGAAATTCATATTCAACTAGCAGCCCGACCCGGCTTCGCACGGCTATAGGTAGAGCCAAGATTATATGGTTTTATGCGAAATCGCGAATTTTCACGCGAAATTCATCCCAAACCGCGAAAAATGCGAAATGTTTTCTAACCACAAATAAACACCTCAATATTGATTTAAATCGTTAACTACCGACTATTGGTTGATTGACAAAAATTCCGTAACTGTTTGTAGAAGAAATGGTCGTCATCCAACTGCAGTGTGGTGGTTATTTAATGCGTTAATTATTCATCTTAAAAAATTACAAGATATCACAAAAATTGACGATTTCACGAACAAAAAAAGATCGTTATCGGAGTTAGGTTAGGGTTTTTAAACGCATCTAGCCACTAGAGATCACGCAATATTAACAACTGACGATCGTAAACTTAAAATTATCAAGTTAACAAACACAACAACGTGAAAAATCTCAGCGCCTTGTTTGCTGTATCCTTTGAAAAATACACGTGAAAAAAAACTGCATTCATTAAATAAATACGTATGAAAATAAAATAAAAGCGAACATTGATATTTAATGATCACTTAATATTTAATGAAATTTCACTGTAACGCAATTTTGTGTGCTTGTTGAATAAGCAGTTTACCGTGAAGCCTTCATTTTCATTTCACACTTCACAGGCGAGAGTGCCAAAATCGTAACATAATCGAAGTTTTCCGATCGCTAATGAAAAAGCACCATATTGCAAGGATTTATTTATTTTACGGTCATTAAATATTTTAAATAACGCTTACATACCCAACCCTCCCGGAAAATAAATAAAAACATTTATTTCACTGACCTGACATAACCTAACCTTTTACTTCGGGTTGAGTATATGGCTCTCTCGCCTGTAAAAAGTAGGCTTCCCGCGGTTTATTTTTTCGCTAAAACTTCAGTAAATACTAGTTTTTGGTACCTCCGGGCTTTGTTTACAAATGATGTGCATAAATGAAAGCTAAATTTCTTAATCATGCCGAAAAATAAAGCTACTGAGGCATCACGTGCTGACGAGTTTAAGAATGAGGGATTATATGTCAGTGACGGAAAAATACTTTTCTGTAAATATTGTAATTGCAGTTTGGAGCATGAACGTAAGGACACGGTAAACAAGCACATAATTAGCGACAAACATGTAAAAGCTAAACGATCCCCATGCACTTTGAAACGACAGCTTTCTATCCCAGAAGCAGGAGTGGCGCAAATATGCGCAAAAAAAACAAAAGGAAGATTTTGTTCTCGAAACTGTTGAAGCCTTTGTAGCTGCAGGTATTCCTCTTGAGAAACTTGACAACAGCAAGCTGACTGCATGGATGCAGAAGCATGTAAGTGGTGCTGGTGATCTTCCAACAGCGGATTGGATGAGGAAAAAGTACATTCCCCTACTTAGAGAGAAAAAAGAAGTGGAAATCAAGCAGCAGCTCTTGGGGCAAGATGTGGTCATACTCGCAGATGAAACCACTGACAAGAGTAATAATTGTGTTTTCAACATCTTGTTTAAAATTCTGAAACCAGGTGCTGAACAAGATGTTATCTTAGGGGCTTCTTGTGTCCTTGATGCAGCAAATGCTGTTTGTTGTTCTTGGGCAGTGATTGATGTATGCTTCAAATATGAAGTCAAGGAAGAAAACATAATTGCGTATGTTACAGATAGTGCCAGGTACATGACAAAATCTGCTGGTACCCTTGAAGGTGTATTTGGTGACCACATGTACCACATACAATGTTGGGCCCATAAAGTAAACAAAATGAAAGCGGATTATCCTGAATTTGCAGCTGCTGCTTTAAAGTTAATATGGATACCTGCAACGAATGTGGACTCAGAAAGATCTTTTTCTAAGTATTCTGTAGTTGTAAGTGACAGAAGAAGATCTCTAAAACCAGAGAATGCTGAACTGCTGACAATGGTGGCTTTTTCCTGAGCTTAATTATATTGCATTTATAGAACAAAAGTTTAACTGTAGTTTCTATTTTAATTAATTTAGACTCTCTCCTGAACTCAGGAACAGTACTTACCTGCATAAGAATACTAAATATTTTAGTTGTTAATTTTTTATGTACTCTCAACATAGTATTGTTTAATGTGCATATTTTAAGTCTCTAAGCACGAATTATTGAAGCATTTGATCAAGGCAGCTCTGCTAGGTGTGTACATGTTATTACATGTGTTTTAATTTTTTATGACGATAAAGACGAAATCCACAATTCTTAATGACGAAAAGTCCTTTTTCATAACACCATAAAATCTTGGCTCTAGCTATAGGTACTAATGGAAAAAAATTAAGCCACATCTCCCATTTATAGTAATGGTAAATAAAAAAAAAATTCAGTGAAAATTTATTACAATGCTGTATAATGTACCGGAGAGAAAATGAATAGCACCGATGGTTACCCGACTCGTGCACGCAACGTACAACTGATGTACCCGTACTTCGCTACGGCAGTCTACAGGCAGATCACTCTTGCGCCGCTCATAATACATGCCCCCCGTTGTGGGTACGCCACTGCCGCGCGATGCCCGTTGCCATGGAGACGCAGAAGGCATGAACAATGCAAAATACTGTTCTCATGCAGACAAAGTACCCACTGTTGCCTGGTTTTAACCACCCATTAGATCTAATTTTCGGAAAATGTCATCCTGCGTAACATAAGGAACATTAGGGGCAGGCATATTTCGCGAAAAAATCTGCTCGGTGTCGGCGGTCCCTCTCCCACCCTCCCCCTACCCCTGCCCACTACCGCCACAACTCCCCCTCCCACTCCCGCCACACCTCCCCTTCCCACTACCACCACACCTCCACCTCCACCCCCCACTACCACCACACCTCCCCCTCCCACTACCACTTGCAAAATTTCAACGGTGATGAGGACTGCACTAACAATGAAATAGCCGTTGCCATAGAGACGAATGAAGCATCAACAAAGCAACAGCCGTTGCCATGGTGATTTCCTACCAAAAACTGGAAATAAAAAAAAAATTTAGGGGTGGACTACCCCTAACATTTAGGGGGATGAAAAATAGATGTTGGCCGATTCTCATAGATACCAGATAAGCACAAAAAATTTCATCAAAATCGGTCAAGCCGTTTCGGAGGAGTATGGCAACGAAAACTGTGACACGAGAATTTTATATATAAGATAAGGCTAACCTTCAACATGCGTGTTACACCATTCCCTCATAGCTGGATGATCAGCTTTTTCCAAAGGAATGTTAACTTACAGCATCATATTAACAAAATCAGAAAAAAAATTCTTGTTTTCTGCACTTTCAAGCTTGTTTGCTTTATTCACGCTGTCGCCTATCGAGATTTGTTTAGACACGGTAGAATGCTTGACAAAATAATTGTCTTTTTTGTTTTGTTTTGTGTGTGTAATTTGCTACATGATTTTTGCATGTGTCTTTGCGTGTACAATCAACCCGCACGTTGCAGAACTTGCACATCATAATTTTGTCCCGCTGATCAAAAATATAAAATCATCCGATATTATCTCTCTTTCGCGATCAAACATTGTCGAAGTTTTCGGCATCTTAGCCACAAATTCAATTGTATCACAAAACTTACAAAATGTGGACGGTAGTTGTAAACACTCATAGAAATGTGCACGCAATAAATATAGTTTAAAAAACTAAAGAAACATGCTTTTAAAGATTATCAAACTAAAAAGTAAAAAATAATTTTAAAATTAAATTTATGACAATAGTATATAAGCAATACTAGTATAAATGAGAAAAAAGCTTGAGGCGCTTTGTGCCATATTTTTTGAATATTAAGCGCCCCATGCTTTTTTCTCATTTATACTAGTATTGCTTATATACTATTGTCATAAATTTAATTTTAAAATTATTTTTTACTTTTTAGTTTGATAATCTTTAAAAGCATGTTTCTTTAGTTTTTTAAACTATATTTATTTTTAACTTTTTAGTAGGGGTGGTCGGGCAGAGACATATAGTTTCGGGCGGGCTCGGGCGGGTAACCAGCTTATACCTTCGGGTTCGGGCAGTTTCGGGTCGGGCATCAAATTAAATCAATTTTGCGCATAATGTAGCCTGCTTTCTTTACAAAAGAGTTTTTACACTGACTGTTTAGTATTTATTTAAAAATTAGCTACAATAACATCTATCAATTATTTATTAATTTAATTTCTAACAACAAAATGCAAGGTTATGCCAGTTACTGCATTCCCTTGGTTAAATTTTGACTAAGCATAACTAGTTCCTCAACATGTTCGTCCAGCAGTCTCTCTCTTCGAGAAGTACACACATTTCCTGCTGTAGAAAATACTCTTTCACTGGCAACTTGACTGGCTGGAATTGGCAGATATTTCAAGACTAAGTTTCTCAGAGCAGGAAAGCGCACTATATTGTCAGCCCACCATTTGCAGGGATTTTCATCTTGCTGCAGTAAAGGTTCTGCCAAGTAACTGTCCAGTTGTTCACATGGAGAAGCATTTAAAACATAACCACCAGACAGACGTGTTTCTGATGAAGCTTTCTGCACCCTACTCCAAATACTGCTACTTTGAAAACTTGATTGTCCATCAGAAGTACTAGGTGTATCTGAAAAAATAAAAATTGAATATAAATATTAAGTACTAAACTTTCTATATGTCTAAAAGAACCAAAACATTTTTAAAGGACATGCATAATCCTTGAAAGGGCTGTGTAGACCAAAATTGTTCAGTGCTACATTTACATGTGAAGTTATTCTATTAGTATTATAATAAGATGTTATCAGCTTACCTTTTACAGTGTTCTCTGATGGTCCCAATTCTTTTTTGAGATTTTTTTTTACAATTTCCTTTCTTGCTTGTGTCAAAACACAGTCCTTGAATCTTGGGTCCATAACTGTGCAATAGCAATAAGGTTCCATGTTTTCAAACATGGGAAATCTGCTTTTTATTGCAGCATAAAGATTCTTAGCAAATGTTTTAGCGGATTTCTGTGCACACAAACCGTTCACATAATCCTCTAAAAACGAAGTAAGACCATACAAAATGGGAATAACCATTGATGCAGTTGGTAGGTGGTCAGTACTAACATCCCTGGTTGCTTCATCAAGAGGTTTTAACACTTCAACATAACCAGCAATCAATTCCCAGTCATTAGGAAGTAAGTTTTCACAGTTTGACTTCACAAGCTCAATTGATAAAGGCAGCTTGAGTTGCAGCAGTCTGTGAAGCATTGCATACTCGCTGTTCCAGCGTGTCTCTACATCCTGTATAATTTCCAGTGTTGAACTCATTCCACATTCTGTTTGTTGCTTTCTTAAATTTTCCGAAGCTACGTCGCTCGACTTGTAGTGGCCCACAATCTGCCTAGCTTTAGCTAACACTTGAGGAGCTCCAGTAGTCGCCTTCTTGGCATCTGATATTGTCAACTGCAGTGTGTGTGCAAAACATCTCATTCCAGTCAACTGCTCAGCCTTCCTCATTGCTGAACACATGTTCGCAGCATTGTCGGTGATACAGTAAACAGGTATTTCTAACTGTGAGAGCTGATAGTCCTCCAAAATTGACTGCACACACTGGCATATTGCATCTCCTGTATGGCTGCCAACAAAATGTTTGCAGCCCAGGCAGTAACATCTCATTTCAAATTTACCAGTCATATAATGACATGTCAGTGACAAAAAAGATATGCTGCTCCTTGAAGACCACATGTCACTAGTTAGGGAGAGGGACATAAAATTGTCTTTTTCAGAAAGGATTTTTGACAGAATGTCTTCTTTCATAGACATTTACATTGCTGGGATCACTCTACGTGAAAACGTTTGTCTTGAAGGCACTGTATACTGGGGTTGTGCCTCTTCAATCAGTGCATTGAATCCTTCCTCTTCAACAACAGAAAAAGGATGGGAATGCTGAGCTATCCATTTCCCAATTTTGTTGGTAAGTTTCTCAGCTTTCGAATGTGTGGATGGCCATTTTTGTGTTCCAGTAAACTGTTTCATTGTCATCTGCTTCTTGTGTGGCTGATTACCTTCTTTGTCTTTCATCGTTTTTTTCACACTTGCTTCTTTCTTCATAGTTTGCAACTCCATGAACTGTTTTTCAAGATTAGGATGTTTTTTCAAGTGCCTTTGCATGCTTGTTGTGTTGCCGTAAAGTGTTTTAATAACGCCGTCACAGTGTGTGCATTTAGCATTGTCTTTATCCACACGGGTAAAAAACTTCCAAATTGGTGTTTTCAAGATTAGTTGAGAGTCACTATTAGAAAGTATGTGGTCTTGTATGCCTTCACTGGTGTGGGTTGAGCTGCTTGCTTGGCCCTCAATTATTTATACTCATGATGAGGTAGGAAAACTTATTAATTATTACTTAAGTTTTTGTATTAATGGAGCCATTAACAAGTGCACTTAAATTCCTGAGAACTGCCAAGACAATATCAAATATTAATCAGTTTTGGCCAAACACTTAATAATTTCAACCAGTTTACTTTTTCCGAAAATATGGCCAATGCAATGATACGCTTGAAGAATATCTCGTTTCAAATGTATACAAACAGTACTTCCATTGTTCCAGCAGTTATCATTGTTTGTTGGTTTTACTTCATGGCCAGCGGCTCAGCCACACGGCCAGTCATTTTACCGTGTGTAATAGTAAACACTTGGGTTAGAAAATAGGTGAAAACGGTAAAACGTTTTTTCAAATGCGCCAACTGGTTCAAAAAAACTGTTGTTTTTAATTTTATGTCATCCTTAAACATTATACGGACAAAAAGCAATATTGCACTTTTGATTTGAACTGTCAACTTAAAGTCACCGTCTTCGTCCAACGAAAAAAAAAGTCACAATCGCTCGGGCATGCGCATATCTTTTGTACTGTGTTGTCTTTGGTGCCATGGTGTCTACAATCACAACCAACATGGCCATTCAAATAAAACAATTACCAATAATTTATGTCTCATTTTACGATTGCGAACTTAGTTTTTTAGCCAATCTATTGTAACGCCGTAGAGTTTTAACAAAATGTACGGTATTTAACTTAGCGTAACCTTTTAGGTAAGTTACAGTTTATTTAGAGGCTTTTTTTTAATTTACGATGTATAGTGTTTTAAGGTTAGTAAATAATTCACGGTTATTTAAAACTTATATAAAGTTCAAAATATATTTAAGTAAACGCATGAAGCTATTTATTTTGCAGTTTTTAACAATTTTGTTACCAATTTCTGAACAATTGATCTTAAACACAAATTTTGCCCGATTTTTCGGGAAAAAACGATACCCGACCGGTACGTCGGGTATTTGTAGTACCCGAAACGTGACCCGAAATTTCGGGTACCCGACCACCCCTACTTTTTAGTTTGATATTCTTTAAAAGCATGTTTTTTAGTTTTTTAAACTATATTTATTTTTAACTTTTTAGTTTGATATTCTTTAAAAGCATGTTTTTTTAGTTTTTTAAACTATATTCATGTATAATTATCATAGGGAAATGAGTTACCGACACTACCTATTACCATCTGAGATAACTATTTGGAGTTGCAACATCACAAAGAAATGGTAAAGTCTCTACGAATCATTTGCAGTTAGATGTATGGATATAATATTAGAATTTACCGGGGAAAAAAAACATTTTTTTTTTCGGCGTGGCCGGGAGTAGAACCCACGATCGCTGAATCCGAAAGCTGACGTCACAGAAGTCGCGCACCTTAGACCGCTCGGCTAACGAACGTAATGAAATGGGTGGGACATTTTACAGTGATGAGTCACTCACTCTTAGTCGAAAGAGTTACAGACGGACAGACAGAGTTACAGACAGACAAACATACAGGTGAAGCTAATATAAAGCATGTAAAAATGACTGCAATCTTAGCTTGATGCGATTAAATTAGGTTAGAAAAATCGACACCAGTGCGTTTTGCGGCAGAAACGACCATTATTCAAAACACGAAAACTGTGGAGTCAATTTGTTATGTTGGTAGTGCGCACATATTGATTGTTGACAATTTTTACATTTTGTTTTCATTTGCGATGGCAATATTTACTGCTTGTAAACAGAGTAATAAAAATACGTGGATTTCAGTAACGTGTCAAAACGAAGATAATATCACGGCACTAGTCTTCCAGTCTATGTTTATTTCACGCCTATGTTTATGATGGCGTAAATAAATAGAACTTACGACATAAGGACATTATTTTGTGCGAAAAAGTGTGAATTTCGCGCGAAAATTCGTGAATTTCGCGACTATGTCAAAATCAAAGGAAAGTCGCAAAATTCGTTTAAAGTATCAAATTTTCGCGTTATTTCGTGAATTTCGCGCTTCACCATTTTTCGGGGTCTCTACTAATAATTGATAGTTATATACTACTAATTCTTTCAACAGAAATGACTCATTTAAGACATACATAATCTTTCATATGATGCTAATACAGTGAAACTTCATTTATTCGTTCCCGCATTGTAGAATTTCCCGGTTTTATTGTTCAATGTCCGTGGTCCCGAAAAAATCCCGCAAGAACAATGTTAAAAAAATCCCGTTTCCATCGTTTACGAATATTTTTTAACCCGGTTTAACGGGTTGAATTTTACAGGCTTTTTACCGATTTAACATTCAAATTCCCGAGAAATATTCCAGTTTACGCGTGTCTACACGACACGCAATACCAATATTTACATATGGCGGCCATTACTAAAAGAAAACGAATAAAGTGAGCATGACGCTGTTGCTAACAGGTACACCAACTTCGATAAAACAACAGACGAAAGCTAACGCTCGCACGATAGTTCTTGCTTTGTGCGATAATCGATACAACAATATAACCGTGGTCGATATACTGTACATACTAGCCCAACGTAAAACGTAAACACGTTTCTATTTAGCGACAGTGAAATCCTGCGAGAAACATAGACGAAATTGTTCATCTTAGCGTTTCCGTGGCAGGCCGTATATGCGCGAGATTTTCTTTGTTTACGGTAAATTAGCTTTACGCATTTAACTCTAATGCACGTGTGAAATTTGTAAAGGTTCATTGATATGTATCGGCCTACAAAAGAGGTTAAAACCATTAAAGAGCGTTTAGAAATTATAAATGCAGTTGAAAAAAATCCAGGCGAAAAACGGGTTGATTTGGCAAAGCGCTATGGTATTCCTCCATCGACTCTTAATTCTATCTTCGCTAGAAGAAATGAGATTCGGAAACAAGCAAGTCAGTTCGGCCAGTCTTCAAAAAAACGGAAAATGGCAAGACAGTCGAAATACAGTGAGCTTGAGAAAGTTTTGTTTTCTTGGTTCCAGCAAGTTCGGGCATCAAACATCCCAGTGGATGGCACGTTTTGTTCATTTAAAAAAATTAAGGAAGTAGTGAAACCCCTTATTTACGTTACCGTTATTTACATTTTCCCGTTATTTGCACTATATTCTTCAGGTTCCGTTTGGTTCCCATTTAATCCAATACAATACTTTCACGTGAATTACGTATCAAAAATCTAATCCATCCCGCTATTTACATCACGTAACAACGATAGTAGGCCTAAAAACATTGTGAAAAACGTAACTTTATAGTCGGCAGTGAACATTTTAAATCGCAAAATAAACATATTTTATAACATGAAAAGTTGCTTTTATTTCTAAACATATAATAATTTAAGCCTAGGCGTGTAAAAGTCCGATTAATTATAGCAGGAGGCAATCTAAAATGTACTCGGGAAAAACGTAAACTCACGAATGTATAAACGTTCTGTTACTATATGTCACAACTTAGCCGAAATACTGGTACGAGACATAAACCTCACTAGATAAAATGAGCGGAGTCTTGGTAACTGTTTTAAACGTATTTTATAATTTCGGAAGTATTGTACAGTTGACGCATATTTTTTAAACTAACCATTTATATCTGGGGATCGTAAATAATTAATTATTGGTATCAAGAAATCAAGGTGAACGTAAACTTGAACACGTCACGGCAGCGAGAAAACTGGTGCGTATACCAATAAACTGGTATTAGAACTGGACAAAACTGGTACACAGCGGTGGAGCTTATATTTTTTTCCGCTAAGCTCGCATCTTTTGGCTGGCTGCTGATGGAACGTCACAAGTCTGGGCGGAGCGTTGAGTGAGTTATACTGCGCATGCGCAGCTCAGACAACAGAGAGAGCCAGCCGGCGGCTACGCCGCGCCATAACAGCTGATTGAGTACGATGACCTTTCTCCGCGCACGGCACGCTATTGACGGTAAATTTCCAATTTTTTTACTGTAGTGCAATGCGTATGTGTAATGTAGCCCGCATTTGTTATGAACGCTGCAGGATGCGACTGTATTTTAATTAACTTTAACGTATTTCTTACTTTTCCCTTTATTTACACTTTCCCGCTTTTTACACTTTTTTACTTTGTCCCCATGAAAAGTGCAAATAAGGGGTTTCGCTATAATTTTCCAATATTGATAGTGTATTAGACACCTGCGAGTACTCGAAATTCGAGTTTCGAGTCGAGTTTTTTAGTAATACTCGAACTCGAGCTCGTGGCTTTTCAACAACTCGAAATTCGAGCGAGCTTTTCTTGCACTCTACCTATAGAAAAAAAAAGACTCTCATTATAAGGGAATAAAAGTCTTACAACACTATTATCCTTTACTTTATAATGTAACATGATCGACCGTATACATGAACACATCATTTTTACGTACCCGGGATTTACGAATTTCCGTGATGAATTTTTTTTACTTCAATAATTTTCCGCATAGTTTTAATGTATCACTTTCCTGCTTTATGCGGAAGTATTTCCCGCTTTATGCGGAAACATTTCCCGCATTTTACTGTAAAAAGCGTTTAAATTGTCCGGGGTCTCATCATTTACGCCATAAAATGTGTGATATAAAGTCCCGTTTAAAATTTTTATGAAAGTTCCTGCCAGTAATGGCGCACGTAATTATAAATATGAAGAAAAGACAAATGAACAACAACTTACGAAGAAATATGGATGATGTACCATAACTACAGTACAATTCCAATAGTTATCTTAAGATAATTACCATAAAAAGAACTAACGATTCTTTGTGGATACCATAACTACTGCAGAAGCATGATAGTTACCACATTTGCACTATAGTTGCCGTAATAACCGAGATGTGTATTTACCGTGATGGTAATGTATTTATTTAGGACATATTAAAAAAAAAGGATGTTAAATCTTGATATGTACGGTTGGCACATGTTGCTAAGAAATAATGCGATCTGAAAGAATGCAGTACTACTACGAAAAGTGAAAAGGGTACTAGTGGATTTTTAGGTTATGGCAGTCTCTTTCGTTTTTCAGTAATATCGGCCGAAAATTAACAAGAGTATTGGAAGTTGGCAGAAATGCCGATTCAACTAAATATTGGCAAAATCGGCTTCTTCAGTACAGCTCTACATTTGATGACATGAGTAAACATATTTCAGACTACAGGACATTGAAAAAGACTTTAATTTCCATGTAGGTTTATTGTGCGTAAGTTTTTTTTGCAAGTGTAAATTGAATTAAGTAAAATGCTTCTATTTTTATTACTTTAAATTGATTAAACTTAATGACAAGTTACAGATATTTGACACTAATTTCGAGGTTAAACAATTTGGTAAATATGTAGAGTAACGGTATATGCGAAAAAAAATGCTAAAAATCCGAAAATACTTTTATTCTATGCTCTTTCACTTCCTCTTTTCAAATCAACCGGCGGAGATAAGAAATTCCAAATACTTTAGGAGATATAGAATTTTTTAATTTTGCAATACAACACCTGTACAACCATTAGACCGACGCCATTTTTGTTATTTTGCCGTGTGTTCGTGAATGCGTAATAAATAAAATGGTCGATTAGGTCAGGTCAGTTACATTATTAATACTTTCAAACTAAGCGGACATAAAAAATAATGTGAATTAATTTCAATGGTTCTTTAGTTTTAAAGTATTTATAATGTAACTGACCTGACCTAACAAACCCGGACAATATCAAAATAAAAAATAAAACTTTAAAATTAGAAACGTTAAAAACCCACCTAAGTTGGAGGCGGGTACATTTCCTTTGCCATTAGAAGGAAATGATGTAGTCGTTCACCTACGTCGCGATACCTCCGACGGATTAATAAATAAATAAATAATCACGTATTGGTTCATTTGAATACTGGCCAATCACGGAACTGTCACGTGACAAAATTGTCCAATAAGAAACATAATAGATACTCGTAAACCAGAAACAATGGTGATCGCCGCATGAATACCCAGGTATTGTGATGAAAATTAAAAAATTCGATATTCCTAAAGTATTTGGAATTTCTTATCTCCGCCGGTTGATTTGAAAAGAGGAAGTGAAAGAGCATAGAATAAAAGTATTTTCGGAATTTTAGCATTTTTTTTCCGCATATACCGCGACTCTACATATTTACCAACAATTTTACTAAAGCATTCCAGCCACACAGGTTGCCAGCGAGAGATGCTTCTCATCTGCTGTAAACACCATCTCCAATCGTAGAGCTAATTTAACTCCTGAACGTGCAGAACAAATTATTTTTCTGCATGATAGATTGAAGAACAGAATTTAATACTCTATGACAATCTCTCTCAGAATTTTTGTGCCGAAAAGTGGAAATGTTGAAACAATGTGAATGTACTTTTCAAACAACATGATTTTTGGTGCTCAGTTAGTTGAAGCTCAGTAAGGACTCCAGAAAAATTGACAAGGATGAAATTATTCCAAAGTTATGTTACATTTACACAAACATATACGTACTTGTAAACTGTGGTTATGTTAGTTGGATGATATCAGTTACTAATGAACCAATGGAAACAGGTTAGATTCAATGGAAAACATGTTTTTTTTCCTAGCAGTGCAAATTATAAAAGCACTCTGTAAATAGTTACCCAAAATTAATAAGCCCACTTCATTTTAATACTTTATTCAAACATTATACCTACTAAGTTTAAGGTAAAAATAATTTCCCAAAAGTGTAACTGTATCACAAAAGCTCAAGCTTCGAGAACTTTCAAGTAGGCTCGCTCGAGCTTGGCTCAAAGTAAAATTCTTAGGCTCGCAGACCTCTAATGTAGGTCTATCTATTTAGTAGGCTAACAATGATAATGGTTTCTTTTTTTATTTCCATATTTTTCTCAAAAGTTCTCACATTTTATTACTCCATCACAGTAAATTTATGTGCAATAAACTGAAAAAAAAAAAACTCGAACTCGACTCGATACTCGCGAGTATTTTAGCAAACTCGCTCGAGCTCGACTCGAAGTGAAAATCTTCTGCTCGCAGAAGCCTATAGTGTATATACAGTGTGCTGCTGGTGTCAGTTTATGGAAATACCTAACTGATTCACTGAAAGTTTTTGCAATAGTACATACATTGTTCATTTGGTAACTTTAGAGTGTGTTCCCACATTGTAGGATTTCCTGGATTATCCGTTTTTTTACTCATGGTCCATTGGAAAACGGATAATCAGGGTTTCACTGTACACACACATCTAACCCAAACCTAGTGCCTATCTGAAATTTGTAGCCCTAACCCAAACATTAAGTTTGATCACTATTTCATTTACTTTATTAAGTTCAAAGTAGGAAAATAAAACAGTAAGACAATAATTTTTAGTATAAAGGTTGCAATAAAAAAATCGATAAAAATTTTTTTATGTATGAAATCTAAAAGACTGGCTTGCGTTGTGTTCCTTACGTATTTAATAAACACAGCTTTGGGCCTTGATACACAATGCTGCCAGTTTCGACTCGGTGATTTCTCATAGGAGAATTGTTTACACGTTTAATTTTGGTAGATTTACTTAGTGCATTCTTGGGAGACTGGTATTATGAGCTGTAAGAAAATCGGTCGAAAGAACACTAAGCGGGAAAAAAAAAATCGCTGTGGGAGTTTTAGTCGAAGCAGCAGGAATGTTATATTGTACAGCGCATGCTCACAGCTTTGTTTGCTGCCAAATTGTGAAAAAATAAGATAAGCATAGCCACATTTATCCATTACTTTAATGCTTCATTCTTAGCAAAGGATCTTTTAAGGATTCTTAGTGAAATTAAAGGACTTTCAAAAGATAACCTGATGCACCGTAACCACTGAAAACAAACAAGAGTCACGGCTGTGCCATGCACTCACGCGGAAGAGGGGCTTCTTCCAGAAGAGCTCGCCCAGGATGCAGCCGCAGCTCCACACGTCGATGGCCGGGCCGTAGCGCTCCTCGCCCAGCAGCAGCTCCGGGGGCCGGTACCACAGCGTGATGACCTTGTTGGTGTAGGGTCGCTGGCGGTCCTCCGCGCTGTACAGCCGCGCCAGCCCGAAGTCCGCCAGCTTCACCTCGCCCCTGCGGCCAGCACCAAGTGCACTTCACGGCGGACCACGGGCAGGGCCAACACCGATTATACCGACACGCTATAATTAAAAAAATTAAAATTAGTATCTTGGGAGAAACTAGCACCAAAAATATTATATGGTTAGTTGTGATAAAACAAAACAAAGTTAAACACAAAAATCATGTGAATACACCATCAAGATTACACTGTGAATTGCGATAAAACCGAAGTAACACCGAAAAGCATGTCGAAACACTAAATAACACCATAATACAAGTTATATCACGGGATCAAGTAGCATTCACCCGAGGCTTAATTGAACTGAAAAAAAAATAATGTTTAAAGTTTAAGGAATGTCATGTCCAGACAAACAAAGTTGTACAAAAATGCAAGAATCAGAAAAATTAATTTTATTAATTTAATTTTGCATCTCTTATTGAATCACTTTCATCCACAAATACTTGGTAATTTTTTTTATTGTTCTAAATGTATCTGTTTTAGACCAATTAATTACATATTATTTTATCGTAAAAATAAAACAAGTAAATTTTACCACTACTTTGGTGGAGTAAATATTTCAAAACAGCTTTTATAAAAATAAAAACAATAACACCAAATATATTGTTTTAAAAATGAAGTTGGAATAAAAATATAACCCTAAAATCTTGTCTCTAACCATTCAACACAATGCAAGCTAATATACCACATAGCACCCAAACTTGAAGTTAAATAATATAATCAAGCAGCACTGAAACCAAATTTCATTTAAAACAGAAAAATTAAATCTTTTAATGAAGGAAGTTCAATGAATTTCATTATTTTAGGATTAAGATTTTACTGAAGTGAAAAATTGATTTACTTTGATTGAACCACTCTAATTTAATCAATTTTAAACTACTGATAATTGTACATTAAAAAAAATAATAATTCTTGTTTTCTTACTATTGCTCTGAACATGTCGAACTTTCTATGAATGGGTTTTGTTTTTATGAATAACTTTACCTAACAAAAAAAAATTTTTTTTCTGATAAAAATCACACTCCTACTTTTCAAACTTGATTTTTGTACCAAATGTGCGACAATTATGCGATAAAACACAATTTATTAGTGTCAATAATTTAAAACCACAAAAATTAAATAGTTACTTCAAGGGGCCGGTGTAAAATAAATCAGTAGGCAATGATGGAACAAAAGTTTAAAACATGCTTCAAAATACACGCAACATAAAGCAATGCATGCTTCAGAAAAACGTGATCAACTACCAAGCACTGATTAGGTAAATAAAAGAGTGAATTACTTGAGACGACAGATAAGACGAAAAACGGAGAGAGGGAGAGAAAATAATGTATCACCAAAAAACTCCTCTTAATCTTTCCCCTTCGTGTTGCTGGCTCTAAGTACAGACTGTAAGACTGATGTGCTTTAGATGCTAAATACTATCAGTGCATTGACAGATGTCTGATAAAGCAACTGACAAAATTCTTACTGGCCCATGTGAAAGCTTCAGTATTACCGAGGAAGATTTAAACGTGAAAACAAATTGGAAAACAATAGCAAAGAAAAAAATTCCCGAACACTGGGTCTAAATCCTGTACAACTCCAGTTTTTTTTTCCTCGGCTTGTAAAGCTCATGTACAATTCCTGAATTTTCTGGTCAGTAGACACCCTGTTTTACATCCAACAGTGAAGAGCATTTACCAACCAAATTGTATTTTTTTTAAAAAGTGTTATAGTGGATGCAGTTTCCACATTGTTTACATTATAACATACAACACCGTACACATCTTAGTTTCTAGGGTTCTGCGAACATTCGAAATTTCTGAATTCCAGTTAGAATTTTTTGATATTCGATTCGTAATTTCAAATCAAATTCATTTTACAATAATTCGACTTGGAAAATCTCGCCCGGGTACACTAATATAAGACATCCCCCTCCCCCATTTTTAAAAGAAATGCAAACGGGCGATTACATCTTCCACTTACAAAAAATTATGCATGGAAACCCCTTATTTACGTTACCGTTATTTACGTTTTCACGTTATTTAACCATTTTATTTCTGTCCCGTTTTAACTTCATTTAATGTAATGCAATGAATTCCCGTTGTTTACAACGCGCCTATTGCTTTACGCAGTTTACGCCGTTCGTTCTGATAAAACTGCTTACCAACTTAATTAATCTTATTACAAAGTAATCTGATGTGTAAATCGTGTTTTAAAGACGTTTTTAAAAGTAAAAAACTTCATCTTTAACGTCTTGGGAGTCGCTTTATACCGCTTATAGAAACGTAAGCAGCGCCAGTTTGGTTGTGTTGATTCCTGTATTTCCGTATAGAGAGCGCGCACGTAGTCTAAGATTGATATCGATAGCTCGCAGACTGCATGCACGCGTGCGCTGTCAGGAACCGAGTTAACCAGCACGATCGTTATGCGTATAGTTACAAATCACGTTCTTGTTACGGGTTTCTTTTTTTTTTACATTGAATAAAATGGTTTTATTGCATCACTCATTAATTTAAATTATTTAGCTTGCTTTCACAGTCTACTTTTTAAATAAACTTATTTTCCATGAATAGGTTTTGTTTTTATGGATTACTTTACATTTTTTTTTTGCATAATAGTATTCTCCGTTCACATTTACCTGAGTTTTGGAATAAACAAAGCCTCTTGTAAACAAACATTTTCATTGGCTGCCGGCCGCTGCGCACATTATTCGTGCGCAAGAAATAGTTCCTTGGTTACGTACCATTTGTAAGTATTATTACACTGCCTTTTTTATAACAATTGTTGTTATATAGCATTATAGCGTTTCACCATTAATATCCAATACAGTTTAATGTGTCAGCAAGTATTTACTTACAATTATGTTAGCAGACGCCGTGTGTAGAGTTGATGCCCGGCGCAACAACTGTATTTCGGATCGCACGCGCACGGTTTGTTATGGCTGACGCCGGACTGAGTTTTGTAAAGCACAGAACAGGAAAGCCTTTGAAAAGTGCACAGAAAACTATTGTGTTCAATGTTTTTAAAACATTTTCAGACAAATATCCAGATTGTTGTGTGAACGATATCGCGAGTTTAACTGCGGAATTTACGAGTGTTTCGAAGAGCAGTGTGCTTCGTGCAAGGAAAGAATTACAGGACACTGGGACATTAACAACTCCCGGGAAGAAAAGTAAACTTGAGTATCCTGTTATCAAAACTTGTGATAATTTTGTAAAGACGGCTATTAGGCGTAAAGTGCATAGTTTTATCTTCGCAAATGAACCACCTAAGCTGAACAAAGTGCTATGGTGCTTCCTGTTATATTACTTCTCCGTTATTTTATTAGCACCGACTGTACTGAAGTTTGTGTGTTGTAACTAGTGCTTGGCGCGCAAGATTAATTCAGCCTATCACTTGCTGACGCGGCGCAGTGATACGACGGTGTTTGTTTATTTCAAAACTCAGCTAAGAGTGAACCCACGGTCTCACCCCTAAATTATAAACTTGATTTTAGAATAAAATGTGCAATGCTTACACAATAAAAACGGTAAATTTGTTTTTTATTTTTGTACCTCTTCCTTATGCTGTGAAATTTTTATTAATATTTTTATCCTTGAAAGTCAAACATGCTAAATAAGGTGGCAAGTGAGAGAGTTTTCTCTACAGCAGGCAACATATTTACCAGCCGCAGAGAATTGTTGTTGCCGCACCATGTCGGTGAACTCACCTTTCTCCATGACAATTTGAAATGATTTGCGAAGTGATTTATGTTAGTGCTATAGACATATAATTTTTAATTTTTTTTTTTTAATTTTAGAGAATCTGGTTGTGCACTTCAATATAGTCTCACTTTAATTTTAGTTACTTGATTTAAACTGTTAATTATGTGACAAGGTGGTATGTTAAAAAAATTTAATGATCTATGTTATTTTAATAAATATTCCCTAATTTGAAACTCGTGAATATTTTTGAAATACTATTCGAACAGAAAAATCACAATTCGCAGATGTCTATTAGTTTCCATAATAAGTGTTGTTTTATATATCATTACTAGCACATTTAAATATGTTCTGGTCCAAAATACAAAATAGTAAAATACTACTACCCACTAAATGAAGAAAAGCGAGACGGCACACGCACCTGTTGTTCATGAGGATGTTGCTGCACTTGATGTCGCGGTGCAGGAAGTTCTTCTTGTGGCAGTAGTTGAGGCCGTCCAGCAGCTGCTTCATGATGGAGGCGTTGTGGGCCTCGTTGAAGTCCACCATGCCCGACTCCAGCAGCCCCATCAGGTCGTGGTCCATGTACTCGAACACCAGGTAGAACGAGCCCTTGTCCTGCACACCACAGCCGGGCCTCATCACCGCCGCTCGGCCCAAACACAGACAGATACTGCTGACACAGAACACATATATGGTACTAACAAACTACATTCTTCAAACAGTTACAGCATACTTTAGTCTCGTATACTAGGAGCCTCTAAGGTGTCTAAGGCACCCGTTCAAAAATTACGAAAATAAGAAACACTTCAATTTAATATACTTTAAATTTTTACAAATATTCAATTCCTTTTAATGTTGTGCAAATGAAAATTATTTCTGATACATCTGTATGTATAAAAATAATTTTAAAAATTTGACAAAAAATTATATACGCCATCTGTGCAGTTTACTAATAATTTTAGCAGCACAAAATTAAGTAACCACAAAAGAAGAATACAATACAAAAATTCAAGAGCGTAACTACAAAAAGGCAAATCTACCAAAACAACTTTTGGGCATACAAATATATATTATGTACATAAAATACAAAAATATATATATATATTTTTTTATATTAATCATAAACCGTAAAGACATAGGCATATTTAAAAAATAAAATAATATTTTTGAAAGGGCTGAGGCATTGGGCGCACCTCTACACGACTCTATGTTCATTATGATTGATTACCTGGTAATTTTAATTTGGGGGTAGGCCTTCGTCACGTTGCCTTTAATATTTTTTTGTATTCTTTGGTTAATTGTTTTTAAGTGTGCTTTTGTAATTTTTAAATTTAAATTTATTTTTAGCAAATTCATTTATGGTAAAATTTGATAAGTTTTTATTGTCCTATATATTTTGGTATGTGTGCCACTTTATTAGCTTTGCTTACCATAATTAGCATGACTGAGTGCATGGGTGTGCAACCAGTGCTGCGACTAATACCAAATTTTTGGTGTGTTTTATTGGGATGCACGAATGGCGCGAGCATCGCATGCGCGACAACCTGGTGGCAATCATTCGCCACGGTGCACAAGAACTTCATCGTGTCACTTGGTGGGAACAAAACGTCCGGGAGCAGGCCTCTCAATGCATTTGTGGGTCAACCTCAGACGCCATCGGACAGACGCAACAAGACTAAGAGATCACGGCCACTACCTGGCCCCTGGCTTCCAGGCTTAAGACCTCCAGCTGTCTAGTATTCTGTACTCTGCCCCTAATTTTGCATTTCGCAAGAGTGTTAATGCTTTCAAGGAAAAAACCTAAAAATTGTGTTTCTCTTTTCGACTTGCGTGCAAGTGCAACTTTAAATTATATCTGCAAACTTTTCTTCGTGCCAGCATCACAAGATACTTTTTGGCGATCATTTATCAGAATTGTGCACGCAAAGTAATTGCGCATTGGCTGCCCCGAGGCAGGACCCAAGCGACGAGTCTTGCACATTACACTGTACCTGCCGCCTACCCAGTTTAATTCCTCCTGCAAGCAACTACCGTATTTACCCAAATATAATGTGATGATTTTTACCAAAATTGCTGGAACTGAAAGTGAGTCTCGCAGCATAATCGCAAATGTACGTCTTACCGCCGGAGGAATGTTTTGAAACGGCGTGGCAAGACAACTGTGTCAAGGTCACGGCAGGCGCCAGCTATGCGACTAAAACGTGAAGTAAGCGCTGCTAGTCTCAGCTTGGGTCAGTATTAGGTAGAAGCGATTGTCGTTTGTTTGGTCGCTTGTGCTATGTTACTGTGACGTAAGTTTTGTTTTGCATCGTAAGAAAGTGAGAGATTTTTTATAACATGGATACTGTAGAGAAGCGTGGGAGTACACGATTAAATATGCCTAAAGGGCTGAGAAGAAGTTACGATGCAGGCTGTAAGATTATTGTGGAAAATTATGCCATACAAACGAACAACTGCCAAGCTGCTCGTAAATACAACGTCAGTGAAAGTAACGTGCGTAACTGGAGGTAAGATTTGCGTTGTCTAAAAAACGCAAGTAGTACCAAAAAAGCATTCAGAGGGCCATAAAAAGGACGGTTCTTGGATATTGAAACCCGCTTTGTGAATTTTATTGAAGAGAAGAGACGGGATGCCTATTTCGCGAAAAGTCATAAATTTAAAAGCCCTAGAAATTGCCTGGGAGTTTAATATTCCGCGGACTCGCTTCAAGGGTAGTACTGGCTGGTGCGTGAGAATGATGCGCCGTTGCAGTTTTTGTTTGCGCGCAGAACATCATTAGCAAAAAAGCTGCCAAAAGATTTCCAAGAGAAATTGACTAGATTTCAGTGTTTTGTGATTGGTTTGCGTAAACAACACGATTATTTGAACTGCCAAATCAGGAACGCAAACGAAACAGCAGTTTATTTTGACATGCCCCGCAACACTACCATTGATACAAAAGGCGTCAAGACTGTTACCGTGTGCACGACTGGTAATGAAAAGCTGCGAGTCACGGTGATGTTATCTGTTTTGGCAGAAACTGCCACCATTCGTCATATTAAAAAGAAAAACACTTCTCAAGGAAGCATTTCCGCCGGACGTATTCATTCGTTGTCAAGAAAAAGGCTGGATGACGAGTGATTTGATACAAGAATGGTTTCGACTTGTGTGGAATCGGCGCCCCGGTGCACTGCTGAAGAAAAGGGGCATGTTGGTTCTTGATGCGTTTCGGAGACATCTGACACCTGAGGTTAAAGCTGCGGTATGTAATTTTAACACAGACTTGGTTGTTATTCCCGCTGGAATGACTCATGCTCTCACACCGACTGGGAAAATGAAGAAACCATCAATTCTGCAGCTAGCAAGATGGATTTCCACTGCGTGGAAAAGGATAACTCCAGAGTTCATCGTCCATGGTTTTAAGAAGTGCTGCATTTCAAATGCCATGGATGGCACTGAAGATGATCTGTTGTGGCAAAAGGATGCTGCAGCGAGAGTTGCGCCAGAGGTGCGGCCCAGCAAGGTGTGTGGATTGTAAAAACGAGTGACTGAGGAAGCAACATTAATTTTTAAGTGCAATTGATTATTTGCCATTTTAGAAGATTAATATTAAGTGACATAAGTAGTGGTTATCAATAAAACTGTGTGTGTAATAAAATCTTTGATTGGGCTATCCTTTACAAACCTGCGGTAAATCGTAACAATAGCATCAAAAGATTCTCAGTGACGTAAACTTTTATTTCCAAAAAGGGAAAAAAATTTCACATTTTAAGCTCAGGACTAAACTTTATGAGATATAAGCATTTCTAGTAATTATAAGCATAGTTAGTTGTAAGATGCATCATCTCTGAAAACTGATGAATATAACTAACACTTTAGTTTTCCAAGTAAGTGTATATTATTGCACTCATGTAGCTTAATTTTAAATGTTCCTCTATTGTCACACTTCCATTTTCTATTTTACCCACATCTCTAAGGAGTAGATTTTTCTCCAAGGTATACATGTTTCTTTGGCATTACAGTTAGTGACAACCGTAACTTTATGTAGGATTAATACAGTAGACTTAATTATCTTTGCCAATCAAGGGTAATGATGCCGGGGACAGTCCATTAGGTTAATTTACAAGCCTTACATATAAAAGCACATGGTTCGTACCCTCTTGAGCAATCAAATATTAAGGAGTTTTTCAAGACCCCTTAATGGCATTTACCAATATCAAGGGGGTATAAAACCATTTGTAATATCACAAAATACCTCCAGAAAATAATTGTCAAATTGTTAATGAACAAAAAATAACTTTGTTAGTTCATTTCTTACAGATCAGGGCCTGTTGTCCATAATTATCTCTGGAACACTAATCTAACCCAAGCCTTGTCTATCTGAAATTTATGGCCATAATATTTAATTTTATTTTAAACTCTATTTACTCATTCAATTAAAAAGATATTAAGGTCTTTTTAAGGATATCAAGGAGACGTACCAACCCTGAAACATAATAATAACCAGACTTCATATAAAAATATTGATTGAAACATTGATTTATTAAAATAATGGATGTCTTCTGAACAAACAGGTACTTTGGAAGGAATATAAAACATCTCTCATTACCGAAGGAACACAAATAAGTAGGGATGTGCGAAAGTGACTTTATCCACACGAAATGAAAGTGAAAGAAAATTTATCAAGTTTCGCGAAAGTGAAACGAAAATGAATTTTTCTATGAGATAAATATATTCTTAACGAAAGTTAAGCGAAATTTTTTAATTAACAAAGAAAAAAAGTGCCCCAAAATTTGCTCTTCAGTAATAAATTCTATTACATAAATCATTTTGGTACCTTTTGATGTATATATAAATATTACTATTTAATATAATCAACATCCGCCCTAGACCACACAACACAGCCCCATGTCACTCGTAAATTTCAAGAATCAATCCAGATCTTTCAGCGCACAGACTATTTCCTTTACAGTCATAATGTCGCAGTCTATGATAATATATTTATTTGTGCATGGCACTGATGAAAAAATACGTGAATACTGCGGAACGGCCGCCATCTTGCACTACTGTCACACATGGCTAGCTCAAGAAGCTGTAAACCAGGCAAGGGACATGGTCAAAACAAAACATAACATAACAAATGGTTGCTGCCAAGTGGTCATTACATCCAGTGACTTGTTGACATTTTTGTCTAATTGGCTGTATATTATGAGGATTTTTATATGCCAGTCAGAGTATGTAAAATTTAAATAAAGCAGACGACAATGTTTTTTTTTGGCTGTGCGCGAATAAAAGTAGGTACGTTCTTTGTTTATGTGTATACGGTAAATACTAAATAGTGTACTAACAGTTCTGGAATGTATGTTTTACGAATATAGTACCTACACTACTGTTTGAAAGCAAATGAATCAGGTAATTTTTCAAATATTGCATGATTTTGTTTTGATACCTAGGCCTACTGTAATCACGGTTAAATTTTGTTTACTTTATCTGCCATGTTTGTTCAAATTATGATTTTACCGTATTTTCATTAACGTGAGTTTTTTTCATCACCCCGTAAATTAATCTTAATGGAAATCTTTTTTCTAATTAATGTCTTTATATGATTTGCATATGTTATTACATTATTAGTAATAACAAGCAAATCATATAAAGACATTACAGTAGAATCTCAGTGCTAAGTACTTACAGGTACCTCAAGTTTTTGTACTTAGTACTGAAACATGCATACATATCTTTACAAAGAGAAAAAAATATATAAAAAAAATAGCTACAGGAGAGCCGCAATGCCATATGTATTCGCAACTGCGACTTGCTTTTTTCCCCTTGTCTAGTTCTCTGAGTATATCCACTTTTTCCTTAAGCGTGAATTGCTTTAGTTTCTTTTTATCTCCAGGATCATTCATATTGTAGCACAAATACAATGCGGTGTCTAAATAACGTAACTTGAAAATAAACTCAACGATAACAATAAACAATCCCGGCACAGACATCAAACAGTATTTTTAGCGTAGCGTAACACTTTTGTCTAAATAATTAATACTTCTCTCAAACCTCCGTCTTTCGATGTATCGAATGGTGTTGTGTTGCTCACGTCGCATACTACGTACGGTATAATCTATGGTTGTGCGCGCAACTGTTTGTTAACTTTGTTTTGAGAATTTAGAGGTTAGAAAATACGTTGCGGTGGTATTTGTGTATCTTTGTTCTACTACATTAATCATTTAGCTGGAAATTTATTTACCAGTTTAAGTAAATTTTGGTGCAGTAATACCACGCTACTAGTAGAATTTATACGTTATAGTGAAAATATGATACTTTAAACTGAAACCGTTTTGCATGGCGAAGATATGATTTTTGGCGGGGACTTAAAAAAAAGTACATTTTTATTAAATTACGATTTCTTTTTCAACTAGAACAAACGAACTTCGGTAAGCTATTGAACTTTCGTTTGGCTCGGTATATTTCGCTAAAAACGAACTTCGACAGATGAAATTCTTACCGAAATCGAAAATGAAAGTAGCAAAATTTCGATTTCGGTATCGGTATACTGAACATTCGCACAACCCTACAAATAAGTAGTGATGGGCCGAGACTCGAAAATTCGAGTCGAGTCGAGCGAGTAGCATCAGCTCGGCATTCGAGTTTATTTTACTCGACGGGGCGAAACTCGAAAGGAAATTCGGGTAAAACTCGATGATAAAATATAATAAAATTGAATTACAATAAATTCTTAATATCTCCTTACGTGACTTCGGCCGACACTAAAAATTACGTACGTAAGACCGAAACACGTACTTACAAACAATGACAACAATCGGCCATATTATTTATATTTTAGTTTTACAATTGCCAACTTAACAGGTGTGACCACATAGCAAAGAAGACGAACATATTTTTAATAAACAAAACACGAATTAAATTTTATAATAATAATGGCAGAAATATTACTTTTTTTTTTAGTAAATCCGTGCTACAATCGGTGCAACGTTACAATAATAAATTAACGGTAGCGTTATATTTGTGCGCATGTTTGCGACTGATACGCCACCAATCACGAAATGGCATTTAAAAAAACTTTGCTCCACTAATTTTAGGAAGTATAGGTTGGCGAACATGAATTTTTTTTTCCCTGTTTGTTTACACTATTACGTTCGGCGAGATTGCGTTTTGTATAATTGTTTGCTATCCAAGTTAAGTGGCAAGTTAAAATTAATTATGAAGTATAAAGAATTTTATAAAGTGTAACTATTCAATACAAATACAGAAGCATGTATTGGTTGGAAGTGCCAGCTTGCGATTGGCCGGCAACGTAACGGCGTTAGTGTTGTAGCAATAATCTTTAAATGTATTATATTTGTTATGGGGACGTTTATTGTAATGTTGCGCCAATTGTAGCACGGCCTTACACTTCCCATAAGTGAAAGTTTTCAAAAATGTTCTAATGATTGTGTGAAACTTACCTTAACCTTCGCGCCAACAAGCCTAAATTATATTCAATGTTTTTTATTGACTCGTGAATGCTACAGGCCGCAGCTAACTCGTTCGGTTCAAAATAAGGTAAATATGTAGTTGAGCGGTATTTGCGAAAAAAAAATGTTAAAAATCTGAAAACACTTTTATTATATGCTCTTTAAATTCCTCTTTTCATTAAAGCCGGCGGATATAAGAAATTCCAAATACTTTAGGAGATATCGAATTGTTTAATTTTCACAGTTGGGCGATATTTGTTAAATAAAATTTAAAAATTCCGAAAATACTTTTATTCTATGCTCTATACCTCAATTATTGAATTGTATTATATCAGTTAAGAATTTAACCTAAATGAATTATTTGTATTAATACTTGTATTTTAAATATATTTGATTAAGTGGGCCATGATATAACAAGACAACCATCTAAGGACTCTTAGCAATAAAGTGCAAATATTCAAGCTCGACTTAAGTGTCAAAGATTCAAATAAAAATTCAGACTCGAATCGACTCAACTTGAATTTATGATCTACAAACTCGACTCGAATCGACTCGAACTAATTATTGTAAAATTCGACTCGACTCGACTTAAAAATTTGCACGTTCGTACATCTCTACAAATAAGTCATCCCAAATTTGGCAAGTCCATTTTCATCAGCACGTTGCAAGAACATATTTGTTTTTGTTTTAATAATTATTTATATATTTATTAGTCATACATCTTGACGACTTCGAGATTACAGACGTGCCCGGGACGTCGCGCATCAACCTAACACTGAAAAGTATCCATAAAACAAAGATGTATGCAGCAATACATACGCATCTTTAGGAGCCGTGGCTTCAGTGTTCATCATGAAATATCACAGTTAAAAGCATGGGGAATAAATAGCATAAGACAATGATATTGTTGGTATCATGAAAACCTGTTGTGATACACACTCAAAGATTGCCTTCACGTACATTGCTAGCTCACAGTCATTTACAACAGCCGAAGAGGAAAAGTTAAGATTGCGCAAACCCTGCACTCGCGAATTCTGGATAATTTTTTTCCCGGTGTTGCTTCCTCCAGTCGAATGCCAGCCAGTCACATCACTCGCCAGGCACCTAAGGAGCCGAAGGGCAGCCAGAAAGTAGCATAACGGCACTTAAAACCCACAAGCAAGAGACTGGTGTGTGAAGCAGCCGTCAGGGCACTCCCTCGAGTTTGAAGCGAGACAGAAGTGACAGCTGAAAGGGTGGGTGACACTATGAGTCGGACCAAACAGCTTTCTGACACAATAATACAGAACAGCCAAGCGAAGAAATGCACCGGAGCGAAACCATATTCTTTTTATAGCTTCAGAACATAACTAATAATTTAAGTAAATTTTAGCATGGATAATGAGAAAATAGGAAAATCTGAGCGTGGATAACTGGCATTTTACTATATTTAAAACCTATGCATTTCCTGTTTATAAAGTTTGCTCTTTAAAATTCAAGAAGCACAAAATAATTTTGAAAACTTCCATATATTAAAGGTACATTTGTTCGCAGTTAAGTGTATTTCAACTTGCATTGGAAAACAAAATCACAAATACTTATATTCCTTGCCAATGTAGGGCTTTTTCAATTTGCAATTGCACAAAAAGAATCGAAGCTTTGTATATTGCTTATAGAGTTGTCCTTATTTCATTCATAGAAATGGAAAAAAAAAAACACATGCTCAAGTGGCGAAGGAATTGTACTTATTTATTTTCACTCTAAACAATACAGTAGAACCTCGATGATACGTTCCCGTTTCATAGATTTTCCCGTGTCATACGCCGATTAATTTTGGTCCCACCGAAAGTACTATATTTACAATGGTTTTCTTTCCCGGAACATACACTTATAAAATTATTAATTTCCCGTTTCATACGTTTTTACGAGGCGGAAAAGTCCTAAAATTCACAAATTTATTTGTTAAATTCCTCCTGATAATATACGTTTTAATGCTTTTATTTTGAAAAACGTTCATTGATTACCTTTGCAAACATAAGAAAATAACTTTATCGCACCATAGATATGGATAGTATCAGGAAGACTGTGCACTTCGCTAGTAGCATCTATGGCCAGCACCGAGCGAGACTAGTGGCGCAAACTAGCAATGATTATGAAAATGGTGCCGCGCTTTACCAAGGCACGGATCTCATATTTTGTGCATTCATTAATCTTTGAATTGAATATACCCGTTTGTTATTGTTTTCTTACGATCGGATTGTTTTGTATTTTACGTTTCTCAAGTTAAAATTTTATTGAAAATTGTTCTGTTGCATAAAGTTGTTTGTAAAATGAAACAAACAAGCAAAAATTTCTGATTTTCTTTTTACAATAGCTTAATTTTTTTTATTTCTAATTTAGGCTTGTAGACTTCTCCCCCCCCCCCCCCCCCTCCAAGAAAGGACTGCTTTACTTGATTATGGACTATATTTTACATTTCTGGTGGTTTTATTATATGTACATATAATGATGAATTCATATCTTTCATTAATATAATGCAATTATTCACACATTATGTATTGAAGTTTAATCTGACATTGTGCTGGTATGCTAGATTGAAAAAATTTGTATTATTGCCATTCCCTTTTCATACACTTTCCCGCATCATACACAATTTTTGTGCCCTCCGTTGAAAAGTGTATAACAGGGGTTCTACTGTATTGTGAATTATAAGACAATTTTACAAAAATTTAACAGTGTCTCTGTAAAGACTTGAAAAAAAAAAGCTGGAAGCACCATAAAGTTGAAATAAAATTGTTGGCTCGGTGACTATCTCAGGAAAAGGCTTACCTTCCTGAAGTCCAGAGCATCCTGCTTGTCTGTCACTATCTCTCTCAGGTTGATTATGTTCTTGTGGTTCAGCTGGCGCAGAATCTTTATCTCCCGGACGGCCGTGATCGGGAAGCCCTCCTTCTCGTTCTCCAGCCGCACTTTTTTCAACGCTACCAAATCACCTGCAGACACATCAGCTATGTAAATCACAGGAACCACTTTCACACAGCTTTAACACAACTAACCATGTGAGAGCTCAGTAAACAAGAAGTCACGTGCGATATGTGCAAGTCGACTTTGTCTCTGTATCGGCCACTCCCCAGTAGATCAGGCACCAACACAAGTCCTGACTACACTGTAGTGTCATAGATAAATGAAGAAAGTAAGCTACTTCTGTATGAACATGATGGTAGAATGAGCAAAACTACTGATTTAACATCGCTTCAACACCTTCAACTAACGTGTTCACATTTTGTTATAGCATAACAGTTTCAGTGGTTTTTTTGTTGATGTTGTTCATAGCTAAAGACCATTTTGTTTACCGGTATGTGTTATGAAACAATCAAATAATGTTTCTTACGCATATAACATGGTGATGGTCCGTCTTTTCATTTTGAAGGGTACTTGTTGCAGATCAGCAAATAACCTCCAACCCACGCATGGATAAACTATAAAAAATACCCTCACAAAATATGTACCTTAAAACATTTGACAAAGTCCTAAGCTGGATTAGGAATGGCTACTAGAGGTGTGTTATTGTAGGTACAAGCAAAGTTAAATTTTATCATTACGTCTCCTTTAATTACTATGTATCCTTTCAACTGTAAATAGGTACATTATAAATATATACAAATAGTTTCTTTCACAAAATACATAGATGAATAATTGGCATATAATACTGATAATACTGTATAATACTGTAACTGTAACATTTAATACTTGTACAAAAAATTATAAGCATAACATGAAACTATTATTATTATTATCAAGTCCTGCAATCGGAATCTCGCAAAGCAAAGCTAGCCAGCTGTGAATGACAAAAAGAGAAAGAGTCAAATAGATACAGCGGCTCATGCCTCAAACGGCTTAAACTATTAACGTAGACCAGATAACAATAAAGAACTGGCAAAGCAAGATACAGTTACACCAAAAAAAGAGAAAGGAATAGGAAAATTATTTAACCACAATACCGTACGTACCACGAGACTACTTGACATGGTTACCCTCCTGCAGAATTCAAAACGTAATTTCCAAGTGGCAAGCCGAAACAAATAATTTAGAAGAAATTTCAAAAAGCTATAGAACTATCACATGACGTTAAGAACAGGGCCACAACCTGTTGGTGCCCAAGCGCACAAACCCAAGTTCCGCGAAGAAACTTACCATGTCGAGAGCTCGCCAGCACCGTACCCCTAACTGACTTAAAAGAGTTACAAAAGGAACTACATGCTGCTCAAATGCAAAATGACCCGACACCGTCAGTAGCTACAGCTGAAAAAGGCCTCGAGACCCACCGCCGAAAATCCTCGAATACCGCGCCCCAGAAGGGGAACCGCGCAAGCGCAGTAAACCTGAGGGTGGGGGATCAATTACCAGTTGGAAGGAGAAGGAATCGTGACTTATCTAAAGGGGAAAGAAGGTGGAATGAGTAGGAGGGGTGACAAATACGCCACGCCGAATTAAAAGTTCATGACGTAGTCATTACAATTTGTAGACTAGCTTTGTTCCGCTACCCTACCGCAACAGTAGTGAAATAATTTTGATCACGTGTTGTATGTTTGAAATGCTGCATCGTGCCTGCGAATGTTTGAGGAGCCACCAGACAGGGAGGACGGGAGAGGAGAGAGCCATTACCCGAGCGCTTGTCGCGGGCCTTGTACACCTGGCCGTACGTGCCCTCGCCGATCTGCGCGATGACCTCGAACACGTCCACGCAACGCTCGCCCCAGTCCTTGCCGCTGGACGCCGACATGGGCGCGCTGCTGTTGCGCGAGCCGCGCCGGCGGTTCAGGATCTTGGGCCTCTTCAGCTTGGAGCGCGGCTTGCTCTTGGCCGGCTTGAGCACGGTCGGCGGCGGCGGCGTCAGCGTGGCGTCCTCGTCCGCGCTCAGATCCTCCGTGCCTGGAACAACTGCCCGCGCACCACGCGTCATCTCTCAACGCAACTCCTCAACTCCTCAACCTGCCAACTGCACAACTAGTATTTGTAAACAATGGTTTACAAGTAGTTCTTCAAATAACATGTCTGTAAGAAAATCACATATCAAATTTAATGTTGTAGATAGTTGATGCCACCTACTTTCCAATTACAAGAACGGTAATGAAGTATCAAAACCTACTACACTGAAACACTGACAACAACACAACAAACATCTTTTTACAGTTGTATTGGCAAACAAGCCATTAAGTGTTAAGGCCTCAAGTGTGATACATTATTCACATTATTACTTTTTAAAACCTAGCTTCTAACAAATATAAGCATTGCCTGCCCTCAAGATGCTGCAGCTAGAAAAGAAACAGAGTTCTATGTCTCATCCTCTTTTTGAAAGGTGAATAATTGCACCAAGAATTAAATATGTATGCGGGTTGAAACCAAAATTAACAGTTGATTAATAGGAGCATGTGACGTGATGATTGCAATACACCTAGTATTGTGAAAAAGGGTTGTAAGATATGTCAGTACAATTATGTAATTTGTTATAGTTTCTAATACAAATCAGTTTGATAATCATAACCAACCAGTTATTGTGACAAATTACACATTAGCACATACACATACACACACACACACATTAATAGCATAAATTATAATCAAATCCTTTAATATAATAGTAATATCACTTAATATTGCTAGCCAGGGTATTGTTTGGATTCCAAGTAAAAAATAGAATTGACTAACATTAAATTTGCTAGCTTTTAATTAAACCTATATATTTCTGTAAGACATAATATGTAATTAATAAATGGAAGCAGTATCATCACAATAACAAAAAAGTTTTTTAACAAGCAGACCTTATAATTTAAAAAAAAAATTGAGTTTTACGGGTTACATGAAGTTAATTTGAAAATCATATAGAAAAAATTGTGCATGAAATTTAAGTTCATTTTAATTTTATAATAATAAAAAAATTTCTGCATGTTTATCTGAGTAACTCACACGCTGGTATTTCTTTAAAACAGAAGGTAAGTACACCAGTGTTAGTGACCTCAAGCTGTATGTGTGTGATTGTGACTGCTGAGCTAGCCTGCAAGCCCACTGGTGCATCTGGGAGTGACTCTCACCTGGAGGCATGGGCAAGTCCTTGATGCCCTTCCTCGGAGGTGTCTTGATCCTCTCCAGCTGAGGCTCCGGGCTAGGAGACTTGCTGGGAGGCGAGTCTATACTCTCAAAGTCACTCTGGTTTATTCCCGGCGGCATCGGCAGCTTGGTCAGACTCTTGGGTTTCTGCGGCGTGACCTTGGTCTCCGTCGCGTGGGCCTGATCCGCACCGGTATCAGCCTCGGGTTCGGTGGTCTGCCGGGTCTCTTCAGAGGCCTCGGTGCTGCTCCTGAGCTCCAGCCCTGGCTCCGGCACCGGCTCAGGCTCCTGGCTCGCGCTGGGTGCGACGGGCGAGAGGCTGGGTGGTGGGGGTGTGCTGGGCCGAGCGAGCTGGGGGGCAGGGGAGAGGACCTGCGGCGGGGGAGTGCTCGGCCGATGCAGCTGTTGGGGCTGTTGGGACTGCTCCGGGAAGCTCTGCTGAGGCATCTCAACGTGCTGAGGCTGAGGGGCAGCCGACAACCCGCTCATGCTCTGCACCGAGTGCATCACACTCTGCATGGCGTAGGTGTGGGGCACCAGGCCGGGGTGGGGGCCCATGGCCACCATGGGAGGCATCACGAGGGACAGACCGGGCATCAGGAGCATGCCCGGGGGTGGCGGGGGAGGAGGGGCGAGGTGCGGAGGTCGCGTGGTGTAGTAGAGGGCGGGGTTCACCAGGGGTGGCTGGATGGCTTGCACCACCTGAGGCTGCTGCTGCAACATCGACTGTGGCTCCGGCTGCGATGGCAGGCTCGTGACTGGCTCGCTGCTCACCGGCTGGACCGGGGCGGCCTCCGTGTACGGTGGAGCCTCGTCCGGCATCAAGTCCATCATGGATTTGGGAGATTCGGGGCGCACTTCTTCCATGATCACCACGTCATCCGCCTCGCTATCTTTCGATGCTTCCTTCTCTTTGATGGCTGCCAGACGCTTCATTGCCAAGTCCCGCATCTTCTTGTCCTTCACCAATTCTGCAAACAGACTTGTTTCGCTCATCTTGGCAGCTCGCAACTCCCTCGCACTCGGCGTAAGCGAAGAAGAAGTAGAGAGGGGGCTCCTGGGAGAACGAGAGGAGTTTTTGCGTGGCGGACTTCTCGACCGGATGCGTATGGACTTGCTGGGGGGCGTGCGTGAGCTGCGAGAGCTCGCTAGCTTGGGAGAGCGCGAGCGGCGCCGGTCGGAGGGCGATCGGGAACGACGGGCCGTGGAACGCGAGCGAGCTCGCTTCGAGGGAAGCTTCGGCCGGCTGCGGCTCCTGGAGTGACGCAGCGACTGGCGAAGAGGAGGGTAGCTGGGAGATCGGGTCCAGCGACGGATGTGCGGCGATCTGGAGCGAGACCTGGATATGTGCCGCCACCTCTGGATGCTGCGACTTCTGGAGCGGGATAGGGAGCGACTGAGACGCCTGTGCACTCTGAAATGACATTAACAAAATAGTGGTTAGCAATATAACACTAGGCCAAATATGTTAAATTTGTTTGCAAGCAAACATAGTTACCTATCTGGCTTTTAGAAATAACCATTAACTATTAAAAGAAACTTAACATACACAAACTTTAAATATAAATTTTTTATAATTTAAGAAGTTTGCATAAGGTCCTCCATGCTGAGATTGACTGTTTTGCATTGTGAGTTCCATGTGTTTGTGTGCAGATGGAGAACATGAATAGATTGCAAACAAGTTGCACAATAGTTAAGACATGCAACGTTTGAAAGTCCCATCATAAAGCAGTTCCTTTGTGTGCGGAGGGTCTTAAAGTACAAGAGTACAACACACCATATCATGCTATTAGAAGATTGAGAATGCTAAGAAGTAGACATAAAATTGAAGTTTCATAGATTTCCCACATCATTGATATTACCAAGTAATAATTTATTTAAATAAAATATATTACAATTCTCTTTATAACTGTGATAAAATCATGTAATGAAAAATAATCCACAGGTAACACAATCTGACTGAATTACAAATTACGTATAATTTTGGAAATGCAATTTACATTCAAAAACCAATATTAAAATTATTTTAGTAATACGCTTAATACCATTGCTTCATAATATCTTAAAAGGTTGGTAAAAAAAAACTACTACTAAATACTAACTTTGATTTTTATATATTTTATACACACACACTTATGTAATTAGTGTCATTAGTTCACAAAAGCACCTAAGTCAATCAGTAAACTGTTCTGATGGAAAAAATTAATTCACTTCAGGCAGGAAACCAATATTCATCAAGCTCTACATAACTGTACCTTTGCACACTTTCAAATGATTTCTTACAATGCTGCATCTCTTACAGGCAACAAAAAGTGCAAAATATATTAAACTTAAGGTGCTGACAATATAAATAAGACAAAATAAACCTGCTATTGACGAACCTCATTCCAATTACCTAAAACAGCCCGAGGGCCTCACCTGGCCTGTGTAAAGCAACCAACACAAGTAAATGTGTAAGTTTAGACCACCTAACATATATTATCTATCACTGTTTTTAAAATTCCATGCATATCCCTCAAATTTCCCAATTAGTTTATAAATTTTACTAACCAAATGTCATAGCATCAAAAAGATAAATACATTTTGAATTAGTAATATGATGTTTTTAACTCTTTATCAGTAAACCCTCGAAAAAGAGACACTAGTGAACAATTATGAAGCAAGATTCAATAAGTGTAAGAGTTACGCCACAATCAAATAACAGGGTTTGATTTACTTGAAGTCTCTTTTTGACCTTCTAACTCCGGCGGCACGTTTGCGCGTTTTACTTGCCGGAAACAGTATGGCAGGTGGCCATTTCACTCGAGGGGGCATGATGCTCCCAGGTCAACGCTCGTCCCCTCGAGGAAGAGTTGCGAGATCAAGTCATCTGCTGGTTGTTTCAGTGCTATCGTCTACTTCTGTGTTGCTTGTAGTGGTCAGTGTGTTGTGATTCATCAATGTTTTAGAGAGTGGAAAAAGTTTGGAGTTAACGATTATTAACTTGAACTTTAAGGATAGCATTCTAAAGGAAGTAGGGTCAATATATCTTGGCACTGTAACATTTTTCATCAAAAAGTGAATATAAATTAGTTCATGATCAACAAGAGGAACCAGATTAGGTAAAGGAAATTTCTTTATAAACATAAGAGTTAATTTAGTTTTTATGCTTTCTAATTTATTTACATCAGCCATATTGGTGCCATTCCAGATTATTGAGCAATATGCCAATTAAGATCTAATTAATGCCAAATAGAAAGAAAGAATTGAATTATGATTGGTAGCATAGAAAATAATAAATTAAATAACAGCAAAAGTTCTATAAGAGGAACATAAATAATCCACATGCCTATGGAAGAATAATTTTGTATCTAGAATAACTTCAAAATCTTTAATAAAAAGAATTAAGATGTATTCAAACTTTACAGGTTGATACTTCCTAGTACAGGATATCTTTGTTTTATCTTTATTAAGTGTAACTAAATTATTTTTGCACCCATTAATGTCTACTGAAATATTTTGTAGTAAGAGGCAACCATTAGTTGTTGCTATTTTCCTATAAATCTTTAAATCATCAGCAAAAAGTACACCTATAGAATGGTTTAGAACCAGAGTAAGGTCATTGATGAATATATTAAATAGAAGAGGTGATAAAAAGTGCCTCCCTGGGGGACACCTGACGAGGCATTAAACAAGGAAGAGTTGTGATTATTAATGGAAACGAAAAAACTTCTGTCATTAGTTTTGCATAACGCCAAAATTTGCTAGGGTTTCGTTTCATATTGTTATAGTAGTTCTAATACAATGTACTTTGTCACATTTAGATAGAATTTTAACTAACTTAGGAAATTTTAAAAAAAACATGACTAGTAATATAAATTATTATTCCTTTTGAAAAGTTTATGAAAACACTTTTTTTTATTTTAACACTTGAAATAGTTCTTTAGAAAACCAAATAGGAAATTTAGAACTTTTTTAACAGATAAAGGGATAAAAGTATTCATTTTATCAGATAGGCAGTTAGTTAATTGTTCAATAAGCCTAATAAACATATTCAACAAAATGTGTGCATATTCAGACCTATTCAGAAACTAACATGATTGATAAGACTTCAACAACCCTTGCAAGTAGACCTGTGATCTCTTGCCCAAACAAGTCTCTTCAGGTAAGTACGTACGTGTATACACACACACACAAACAGAGATAGAGATATAGAGAGCGATAGAGCGATAGAGAGAGAGAGAGAGAGAGAGAGAGAAAGAGAGAAAGAGAGAGAGAAAGAGAGAAAGAGAGAAAGAAAGAAAGAAAGAAAGAGAGAGAGAGAGAGGAAGAGAGGAAGAGAGAAAGAGAGAAAGAGAGAAAGAAAGAGAGAAAGAGAAAGAGAGAGAGAAAGAGAGAGAGAGAGAAAGAGAGAGAGAGAAAAGAGAGAGAGAGAAAAGAGAGAAAAGAGAGAAAAGAGAGAGAGAGAAGAGAGAAGAGAGAGAGAGAGAGAGAGCAATACTGATTATGATAGTTCAGTTTTCTTTATGCATTTGGTTGGTTGTGTGAAGTTTTATGTGATTTGGAAATATGGAAACACAATGTTCTACCCAAATTTTCAAGAAAGATGAGTGCCATAAGTGTGTGTTATGATTGGTGTTGTGCCGAAGACAATTGCAACATTAAACACATATTCTGAAAAGGATCAATTTTTATTTTTTAAGATAAAGAAATCATTCAACATCACAACAGTAAACTTCTTGATCAATTTTAAAATTCTGTGGCAGAGAGTAACCTGAAGTGCTTGATTTTTTTCATAAGCTATAGATAGGGACAGGAACTTTTCGGTGAGTAAAATTAGTGAAAAGCGGTGAGCAAAAATGCCCAAAGCAGTGAGAAAAAATGCCAAAAGCGGTGAGGAAAAAAAAGCAGCGAAATGTATCTACGCGTACCTTTTTTAAGAAAAAGTTAAATGATCTCAGTAATGAATAGTCAAAATGTTTAGAACTAATATTTAGAAGTGAAAAACCCTTCAAACTTAAAAGTAACTATTCTTCCAGAATGTCAAATCTTTTGGGTTTAGAGGGAAGGTTTGTCAATAAAATATATTCCTAACTCAGGTGGTATGCTAGGCCAAAAAGTTAGGTTTCTTTAGTTTTAGGTTTGGTTGGTTTAGGCGAGTCTTATTTTATATTTGGTAAGTTTAGCTAAGGTTAGTTTTAAAATGCCCATTTCCAACTAGCTTAAATTGGGTTTGGTTTTGAGAGCTTCTAAATTTAAGCCACTCCATGATTACAGACATTGATGTAGGCATAAATACAAAACTTCAACACATTTCTTCATCCAGCTTAAAATACTGGGGTCCTGAAGTTTATGAAGTGGGATGTTCACTTTGAGGAAAACCTCAGTGGTCTCCATAGCAAAACTATGCGCTTCAGTTTTCCTTTTTTTTTTGCTTGCTGCGCACAAACACCACTAGTATGCTGCAGTGCTACAGTAGCGAGGGAAGAAATGCGTGACTTATTGTGCTTTTCACTGCTTATGTGCTTAACAATTGAGGGGTTGTTACCACAATGCCGAAATACAACAACGCCAAACGTACAATAACGCCGAATGTCAAGATTGACCACAACGCCGACAGCTAGAAAACTGCTGTGTACCATAACGCTGAAATAACAACTGAATGAATTTGTGTGTGTTTCTTAAATGTACCTTAACGCCGAAATACCACAATCAAACCTAACCTTACCTAACCTAGCGTAATATAACCTAACCTTACCTAACCTAGCGTAATATAACCTAACCATACTTAACCTAGCCTATCCTAACAACCTAGTCTAACCTAACCTAGTCTAACCTAACCTAGTCAAACCTAACCTAGTCAAACCTAACCTAGTCAAACCTAACCTAATCTAACCTTTGTGGAAGTCCTGGAATGACATTTTTCGGCTTTTATGTATTTCGGCGTTGTGGTACACAGCAGTTTTCTAGCGTGCCGGCGTTGTGGTCAATTTGGCATTCGGCATTATTGTACGTTTGGCGTTGTGGTATTTCGGCGTTGTGGTGCGTCCCCCAATTGAGTCCCTACGGTCCCAATTGACTTGCAATTACAGTATTTACAAAATAAAACTGCCTTATCTGTCGAATAGAGACCATCTGAAGAAAATTCTTAGGCCCTATCTAGTGTGTTTATGTCATACTTCGTTCAGTTACCGCAACGAATAGCCACCGAACAATAATAAATGCACGCATGTGCAGTAACCTAACAACCGAAAAAAAAATCACATACATACATTAATTTGTTTGTTGCAGTTTAAAATTGCCTAAAGTATTTTATGGTTAAGTAAATTATGAAGAAAAAACACTTGTAATTTTCATTGATATCAAAATTTATGCGTTCTGAACGCGGTATCGTTTTTATCTACCGAACACGCTTGATTGTATGACTAAACAACAATCAATTGTTCGTAAACGTTCATGTTCTTTCTCGCATTCTCGTACTGCTACGTTGGTAACACGTTTATTGAGAAACGTGTTTTGTTTTGATAACTTCATGGCACGAGAATCAAATGTTGAAGCTTGTAATGTTAAAATGCAAAATATAAACGGTCCTGGATCACCGTCATCTGTGGTCATTAACCTCGCCGTGATTTATTTCCACAGAATGTGGTTTTTGTGGTTATGGTTGGAGAAAATAAATTGTTTACCTAGTTTTGCCTAGTAATGTTCAGGGTGGCCACTACATTTGTGATACAAAATTCCAGGTTTTTTCCAGGTTTTTCCAGGTTTTTTCAAGATTTTCCAGGTTTTGCAATATATACAAAATTACATGTTTTTATTTATGTAATACATGATACAAAGCACACATTTTAAAACACAGGAACTTTATAGTACTAAATATAGTAAAACAAAAATGCACAAAATGTGATACATACCTAACTAAAAAAACAGGTGACAGTCAGGGGCGCAACAACTAAATTTCCAAAGGGAAGGGGGAATATACCTTTTTATAAAGAATCATCGATCCCCCCTAATGAAGTGGGGGGTCCGGGGGCCCTGCCCAGGGAAAATTTGTATTTCAAGGTGGAAAATGGTGCTATTTAAGCAGTTTTATTATCTAAAAATTGATTACACAGCACTTTCTTTGCCCCTGTTTGCCCACACTTCAAGGTTTCAGAGGGGAGGGGGGGGCAAAATACCCTTGGCCCCCCCCCCCCTGTTGTTGCACCACTGGTGACAGTTTACTAAGTTTATATTTGCCACCTAACTTTAACCTTATTTTGCGTTTCAAATTTCTTCGTCTATGAGAGCTGTCTGTTTTACGGCATCACTCATTATTTTGACTTTTTTTGTTTACGGCATCACTCATTATTTTGACTTTTTTTGTCTCAAGTCCCATGAGAGTCTTTTCAGCTAGTTTTTTTTTTTTTTAACCAAATATATCTGGTATATTTTGTGCATATTAAATAGAGCACAACACTGGCCGGCTGGTGGTTGTTTTCATTCAAAACGTGGCTAAATAACTTGCATGGATCAGACTGAAAACATCAGGCTGTAAGTTATAAGGAATCTTATTATCATGAATTGAGATATGTTTTTCCAGTAGATATACACAGCGACCGACCGGATGCTCGCCCGCGTCTTGTCTTAACTGTCGCAGCGATGTTTATTTTGACAGCTCAAGCAATTATCTTTTCCCGTGGGTTGATAGAAAAAGGTCGCTTCACCCAGCATAAAAAAAAGGGCTACGCCACTTATTCCCCACGCAGGAAACACACTGGCTGCCTTCTGTCATCCCCCGCATTTCTCCCTTTCTTTCTTTTAACATTCCACGTCTCGCCTCTCACGCGAGCAATAACGAAGCGATGTAGCAGTTGCACCACACATTGGGCCGTGTTTATGCTTTGTTTGGTGACCGCAGGAGGTCCAACATGCTTTTATTCGGTATATTCCCTTTTCATAGGACCACTGCTATTAAAATTCATTAATATTTAAGTTTGAAAGCTTGTAAATTCCTTGCCAGAGATGACTGAACTCTAACTTTGTCCCCCCCCCCCTTCCCACAACTCTTCAGTACCCTATTCACAGTAGCCAAATTTTACGGGCGAAAGGAGGGTTAAAAGAGCAGTTTCTCACTGAAGGTTTTTCAAAGGGGAGGGATGTTGGGGTGTTATAAGGGAGGACACTAGATGGTTTGTGTGAGCTAGCCTTGAAGAATGTGACAGAGGGGAGGGCGTCATGAAGCCGCTGCCGCCAGCCAGCCGGGCGAGCTTAGTGTGCGCCCACTCGCGGTGCGTAACCTACCGCTGCCATATTTTTAAAGGAAATGTCCCATTTTTTTTTTTTGTTATTCTTACATGAACATTATTGGAAGTGTTAAAGCCAACACAAAAATACGCTGTGTGTTAAAATTAAAAGATTTTAATGATCTTTCATTGCATTTTTTAAATATTTTTTTTTCTGATTTTCACATTTTGGTCAAAATGTCCAATTTTTTGACGGTTCCCGAGAATGTATTCGTAAAATCACTGCTTAGTTAAATCCGGTGTTTGTGAAATCGGGGTTCTGGTGTACATAATTATTATACATTTAGTATTATTATTTTACAAATTTTAAGTGAACATAGCATTACCGACGTTAAGGTGCGTTAATGCGGAAGGTTTATCGGCTAGCCTCAACACACAGCTGTGAATATTCGTAAAAAAAGCAGTGTCGTTAGTTACTGGACATATTTGACAGTTTATTGATAGGCGATGTATTACAAGACGTTGTAGTTTATAACACCGCTAAACCGTTGGAAGCTTCTAGTATAAATTAAAGTAATAAAAGTGCAAACGTAGGACTTCTTTGTTACAGGAAGCGTTGGTTTCATCCTGAGGAGGTTGAGTGGAAAAAAATTCTGTAACTTGCAGGTTTCTTGATTGGTTATTTATAACTCTAATGTGATTTTTAGATTTGGCATGGCTTGTAAATGCTCCCCTACCCATCGTATCGATCTTGAAACTTTTATTGCATATCTTGCATCTCGCACAAGTTCTGTCTTTCGCATCCTCAGTAGCCCATGGATACTCAGACTTGTAACGACAGGAATACCTAGTAGACATTGCCTCAATGGCTTCCTAACAAACTGCACAGCGTAAGACTAACATCGCTCGAAGACTTGTACTGAACAGAACAAATTAGAACAACATCCTGCATTGCACGCCGTAGTGCGGTTCATATTCCCCCTCCCCCTCTTAGTGACGTATTGCGTCTATGAGGAAAGAAGAAACATGACACGCCTGGGAACACTACAGCCGCTGCCAACATGACACTGTATAGATTTGCCGCGTGATTATCAGACGCCGCGATGTACGTCTTATATAAGTTGTGCGCATTTACACCGCAGCATTTGTCCAGGAAAGAAGTAAAATTCCAGACAGTTTCCCGGTTTTACCCGGGCCCTTTCAAATTCCCGACATTTTCCCGGTTTTTCCCGTTTTCCCGGTTTGGTGGCCACCCTGAATGTTGCCGGCACGGTGAAATGTATTTTTATGTAGTGTTTTATTGTTTTATTTTTTATTGGTGCGCTGGTGTTACGAACGGAAGATGAAATATATCTAAATTATATGTGTTTGTGGCAATTTAAGCTTCAAATAACGAAATTTTGACCAAATTCGCGATGAAACAGTGGAAAATCGCAAAATTCGCATTTTCGTAAAAAAGGGCCAAATTCGCGAAATAACGACGGTGATTCGCGATCGCGAAAAGTACTTGTCCCTAGCTATAGAATATGAAATTCATTCCACAACAAAAGCTGTACAAATAACACTTAACACAAGGGATTCTATCAAATGTGTAATATGATAATCATTGGCGGCTGGCAGAGGTGAATGACACTAGTGATATCAACAAAGATGTGCTAGTAACATTTATCATCGCCGGACCAAGGACAGCTTTAAAGAAAAAGGAGAAAGACCAGACTTGGGTGCCCATGAACAATGTTTTAAGGAAACTAAATGCCTTAGCACTTATAACAACTACTGGAAGATCAAACACACAAAATTTTCCCAAAACTAAGTAAAGAAATATCAATACTTTTTAATGAATACAAATCAAGCTAGAATGATAAACATGATGCAAGTGTAATATCAATACTTTTGAGTTATGTAAATTGTAAATAATTTATCAATACTTTTACTTCAAGTTTTGAAGTGTTTTAACAATAATTATCTATAATAAAAAAATGTGTCGCAATATAGTGGATAAAGAAGCCTCTGTATACTGTGGAATCTGAAGTGAACATGAAACATATTCAAATTATTCAAGTTCATAAAACATTTAAATCAAGCACAAGACACATTATGTAAAAAAAAAGTTTAAATGTAAGAGGTAATATTAGTTGAGATCATGTTATTTCTGAGTAATATAAGTTTACGTAAGCCCTTACAAATGCAAAAATCCGCACGTTTTGTAAAACAAAAATGGCTGCCATTGGAATTCAGTAAAAGATAAAAATTATAAATTAGAGTTTTTGGACTCTCTAATCATGTAGGAATCAACAAACAAAGTATTATTTGATTATAAAATTGTCAAGCAACCACCTCGAAATGACCTAGTAGCATAAAAAACCTCCATGAAAAAACTCTGTGCCAACTTTCATGATAATTGTTCAAAAAGTGTCAGAGATTATTAACGTCTTTATCATGTATTTATTTTCAAGGAAATTATTACGTGTTTCAGCTATTTATTTTGCGCACAAAACACTATATTGAGACACTTGTGTTCGGCAAATCCCCAGCTCACTTTTCGATAATTTTTAACTTGCTCATGGCATGGATGTATTTGCATGGTTTTAATTTACTCAGAACTCGTCTAGACATAATATAAATTATTTTATTTTAGTTGTTCATTTACTGGGCTTACTGACTGTCCCCCCTGGTTGCTGGTAGGTTGAATACAGGACCAGCTAACAATATAACCCCACACACAGTACCTGGGAGGGGACCTGATGGTGTGCAGAGCGTTCTGTTTCCTGGCCTTGGACTTGTGATGGCGCCTCTCGCGATCCCCGCGCCGGCGCGTGCGACTCTTGTCGCGCTCGCTCTTGCTGGACTTCCTGCGCTTGCGCGGGCCGGGGCTGAGCCCCAGGTGCTGGTGGTGATGCGGGGGCGACTTGGGCTCAGGCGTCAGCTTCGACATCTGCCACCGCACGTGGTCCCGGTGCAGGTAGTCCTCCTCCTCCAGAACTTGCAGTCGGTGCGAGGTTCTGTTTCTGTCGGGACTCTGAGAGTGCTTGGGCGTGTGGTGACGGCGCCGTGTTCCCACCACGCACACTTCCTGCTTCCCCGGGCTCACCGATTTTCTCCTCCCGGGGTTGGAAAAGGTTTTCCTGTTGGTAGGGCTGGAAGACCTTCTACCGCTCACTTCACCTTCCTCCGGACACATCTTGGAAGGGATCAGTCTCTCGTAGGCCTTGGGGGGGAGGGGCGGGGTGTGAGGGGACATGGGAGGAGTTCTTGCCCCGCCCAGTGACGGAGACGCTCCCACGGTGATGAGTGCCTCCGGTGGGCTCTGTTTCGACTCGTCAGACTCCACGTCCATATCGCTGCCATCCTGCGCAGAAATCGTGGAGCCGATGACCAGCGGAGACTCTGAGTTTTCGTTCTTGCTCGGCGAACGAGATGGCACTGGCGAAGCCGTGTTAATGTTCGAAGAAACGGACTTGTCCCAGTTCTTGTTGGGCGACTTTCTTGCACTGGTGCTAGCTTGATCGAGCACGACCAATTGTTCGATGTGAGGTGGAGATGAGGGTTTATCCGACTTGTCATCACAGCTCGAACTCCTGGAGTGATGCTTTGATTTCTTCTTCTTTTTCTTGTTTCCCAGGGGACTCTTGCTAGACCCAGACCTGCCCACACGGAACTTGCGCTCTTTCTCGCGCTTGTGTTTCTTGTCCTTCCTCTTGTTAGTGCTGCTGGAACGATGGCGGCTGCTAGAACTGGACACATCATCCTTTAGTTTTCTATAAACTTCCAATGTGGAAGACGGTGACATGCTCCGACTGCTGCGAAGCCTGTGCCGCTCTGTCGAAGGCGAGTCTCTGTGTTTCCTGTGCCTGGCTTCGTTGGAGCCCGCAGAGGAAGAGCGTCGCTCCCGCCGCTTGGCGCTGTGGCTCTGCTTGTCGCTTCTCGACGGAGAGGTCGCGGTCCGGGACTTCCTGTCCCCATGGTGCCGAGACCGAGAGTCCAGGTGGTGCTTGCGGTGGCCGTGGCCCCGAGGACTCACCTCCCCTTCGCTGATGGACGCCACGCTATCGTCGCTCTGTATCTCCCCTGCCTCTGGGCCCGACAACGCCTCCGAACTGACGTCCGAATACTCCACTAACGGTTTCACCAAGGAGGAGGCCACCGACAGCACCGAGGGATCGACAACACTTCCGTCCTTGGACTGACGCCTCTTGTGAGATCGCTTCGTAACCGCACCTGCGCCGGAGTCCCTGGGCTTGCTGGAATCGCTGTGTCTTCTGACGTGTTTGCTGCGCTTCGCTGGTTCCATTACAGTCTCTAAGTCACTTCCAGATGCATCAGAGCGCTTGCTGGCGCTTCCCGATTGGTGTCGGTTGTTGAGTCTTCCATTTTGCTCCACATCATGACTGGGCATATCACCTGCAACACACAAAACTCAATTACAGTATGTGCTAACCTTCAATGACTTACAAAACTTCTGAACGATGATAGTTCTTTCGAGAAACACTTCTACAGGTGATGACAAGAATCCTTAAAACCTCCCATAACCATTAATGTACTTTTAAATTCAAGGACACTAACACACATTATTTATACATCAAGGATGAATAGTTTGTGTGTTGTAGAGCAAGAGGAAAGATATTGCATATGAATAATAAACATATAAACACAACCAACTTCTTTTGACCAATTTTTTCAAAATTCTACCTCATAAAGGGGTATACTTGGTTTGATAAAAAAAATTCATATCACAGAATCTACAAAAGCAGATGTTACGAAAATAAGCATGAATGGTAAATATTGAAAGTCGCTCCTGATTAGAACTAAGTAGGATTTATTAACTAATTCAATTTTGACCTCGTCTAGAATTTACTTTTTTTTTGTAAACAGGAGCATTTAAATATTACAAGATATTTTTACCTGTGAAGATTTGTGAAATGGCTGGTTTATTTAAAACTTTTTAACAATTACAGTATTGTACATTGTTACACACAAAACAAGATGTCACATGTGTAGTAACTGGTTAGAAATTTTAATAAAATTGAATTTTATAATATAAGCACTGTCGTAAACCTTTGTGTGTTTGTTAGATATTTATCTTTTAATTTGTTTTTGTGTGTTTAATAGATTTTGAATATACAGATTATAAAATGTTTGTATACATAATATTTGGAAATTGCGAGCATAAATTTAATGGGTGGTAGGAAATGCCAAAACAAACAAAATTATGTTTATTTTTTTGTTAATTAACATATGTACAAATGCAAACCTGCAAAGTGGCAAGCAAATTACAAATTCCTGCCCAGTGGGCAACACTCCACTGACAGAGCAGACGCACCGCTGCTGAGCAGAGGTTCAAATGTGCGGGGAACAGGCGGTGTGCCGTTCGCAGACGTTTGGAGTTAGTCATACGCACTAGCAACCAGCAGTCTGGTGTCAGCACCCTTCGTGGCATAATGGTACACAAATATCACATTGTTACAGATATTTTTGTCCAATTTGTTTAATGGTCACACAGAAAAAGTGTCTGTATGAGCCAGGACTATGACACACTGGTTGGATAAAAAATTTCACTGAAATGAAACTGCTGCTGTAGAGACATTTTTGATATGTCTATTTTCATTTGCTACCCTTAGAAGAACAACTGTCGTTTAACCAAACTCAACTGGTCTACTGCTTTTTGTGACAAGCACTCAGCATTATGTTTCGCCTATCATATAAAATATAAATGAATGTTTTTCACTGCCTAACATACATAGATCAACATCAGTCAAGTGGAAAACCCCACAGACAAGATAATACAACAAAGACCTAAAAATAACCAGAAATATTACTTGTCGAATATGATGAAAAATGACCCGCCCCCATAAAGATAATTAAAATGAGTATTCTCGTAATGTTACTGTTGACTTTGGTAAATATAATTATCAAGATACCCTTTCCCCCATTCTCATCCTTTAGTTTTAAGACCTCCATCCAGGTTCCATGTACAAGGTACTGGAGTGAAGGACACAGGGGGAAGCCTGTAGTAGTCATAAACCAAACTGCAAGTTCTTGGGAGTGAGGCTTTTGCTCACATACCACCAAAGCAGAAGCATAGATGTTTCTATAAAAAAGGAAAAGTTGGCTTTTTTTTAGTGCTGTGAAAATTCCAGGGTGTATAAGCTAATCAAGCAGAGAACTACCAGGGTTATCAATGATCACAATGTAGTACTCATTGAAAACTAAATATTTCAGAGTTGGTCTGAGAAGACATATCTTTTTACTTGATGTCAGATGCTTCCACCTAAGTAAGTCACAACAGATGTTGAAGGCAATCACAAACAAAACCATTTATGTATCCCAAAATATAAAATTAAAATTTTTTCATCCTAGCAGTTTATGATGACATTGTCATTGCTCACCATTCAGATGAAGGCTGATATTAAAACTGGGTTAATGAAACTAAGCCATTTTACAGTGTGCATGACTAAGCTTCACAACATATGGGAAAAAAAAAGTATTTAAAGTCTGGGTGATGGCATACCAAAGCATGAGATTTCCCCCTCAAATTACTATCATCGAGGATTTTCCATGGCTTTTCCAAGTTTAAAACTAAATTCTCTGACTTTCCTTGGTCAATTTCAACTTCCCTGACTTTCTAGAATGTAGATACGGTGCATACACATTACCAAAGAGGCTACAGAACATAAGTATAATGTACATACAATAAGACCCTGAACTTATGCGATAAGTGACATTGAGCAATAATCGTGTAAGTCAAATTCTCTTAGTTGGGATACAATTTTTTGTATAAATACATAAATGTAAAATATGTATAGTAAAATCTTAGATAATAAAACATATTATATTATTAAAAATTGCAAAACTGTAAACCAATCTTATTTTGACATAGAATGCTTCATAAAATCTTGTCTGAAGCTAATAATTTTTTTATTCCTTGTTTTGTTGCAGAACTGCACTCTTCGTTGGAGTCTTATGTTTACCAAAATTTGTTAACTTTTTTCGATTGAATTGAGGCCTTCTGTCAAGTTTCCGACCAACGAGAGATTTAAAACTGCTTAACTCCAGATTTGCGTACGACGGGGTAACGTCAAGTCGAGGCATTACTGTATATCAGCAAACCAGACTAGGCACCGGATTTCCACTAAGTGCTGTAGTAGTTCAGTAGTAATTCAGGGAATCCTCACTGGATGAACATGGAAATGATAACGCAGTAAAGAAAGGGCACAATGAAGCTTGAATTCACCAAAGATTGTAGGATATCGCAATGCAGACTGGATCATCATGATGATCAGAAATTCGTGAGGGCTACGTTTTCACAATGCAAAGAGATGCTGTTACTTGGAGCTGTAAGAAACAAGACTGAAGCGCTATCGATGGCCGAATCAGAGTACATGCCACTTTCTGCAGGATGTGAAGAAGTGCTGTGGCTCAGAGAAATCGTAAGCAAGCTAGAAGATGAACATTGTCAAATAACCATGTACATCTTATAAGACAGAAAAAGTATCATTGATTTGGCAGCAACAGGTGGGTATTGGACCAGAACCAAACAAATTGATGAAAATGTGTTTAAGGTGCTTCATCAGCCTTTTCCATAACAGTTTTGTAATAAGTCTTTTGCACATGTAATTTGACTGGTGTCATTTCACTCCTCTGATAACAGATAACTAAGTTTTGTAATGGACTGATTTAATCATGCTTGGCAATGCTTCTTGTGTGGTTTTATTTAGGTGTTCTCAAGGTAAATTGTACTCTCGTGTTCCACTGCAGGCGTGTTTCATAAAGTATTTTTATCAACACACACAAATAGGACAAAGTATGTGAATGTGTAACCCTATTCCTTGAAACAAGATTTCTAATGTTTTTAATGCTGTGTAAGAACAGTCCCAAACTTATTAATTTTCAAGGTAAATAATTGTTGACAACTTTTTAATATTTCATAATATGTTGTGAGGTGACCTGTCTTTGTATAAACCTAAATAGTTCTGAATGCATGTTTTTTTTCGCATATAGTAATTGCTCTTAATCTTAATCTGCTTCTGATTTATTTTTTAACTTTGTATATTAAATGATGCATTTTTACATATGTCTTGAAGTCTGGATAATCTTTTTCATCAGTCAAACTGAACAATTTTCTGCCATGAACCCCAACTAAGATTGTAGGGGTCATTCCTTTGCATGATTACCAAAAATGATGTAGGTATGCACATTTAATAATGAGATTAAGTTAAGTGTGTGAGTATTATGATGGATGATTCTTGAAAATAAAAGTAATGACGGAAATCATGGGCGAAAATCCGTTGGATTCACAGGGGGCCCTGCTGGGATGACATTTATCATCCCATTTCATTTACGATTTTGAAAATGCAAGTGTACCCTCTCAGAGAGGGGCTTTTTGATTACAGGAGGACGTGAGCCCCCCTGTGTCCCGTCCCCCCAGATATACACCCATACCTGAATTATAAATTTTAAATGTTTGGGATAAAGAATTTTGTAAAATGGAACCTAGCATTCCAAAATAAAGATCTATATGTTATATAATTTATAACAAAAAGTGTAAATAGACCTTATAATTCTTCAGTTGTCACCTCAAATTGTTATACTCATAAAGTGCAATAATTCAGGTCTTTCAAAATTTGTATTTATTGTTTGCTGTTTGGTTTACAAAATTCAATGTTTTAGTTAAGTTTTGTTGTGGACATTTATCCTTTCCAAATGCCAACAGTCATCGTGAAAAAGATGGTAAATTGACATTGTAGTATATGATTTTAAATCATTTCAAAAATTCTAAGGTTGATAGACTGTTACACAGTATATCATTGAATTAATGATGAAAAGCGCAAATTTAATCAACGAATGTGTATTGTACATTAGTTTGGATTAGCAATTAAATATACTTTGGAAAATGAAAGCTTTTATGAGTTAATAATTAATGCTATTTTACATTGCTGTCAAGCAGATGATTACGGTTTTTATATAATAAAAGTTAAGTGTTGGTTGGATTGATTAGATTAGCATCATGAATAATTTTTAAACTGTTTATTTAATACTTTCACAAATATTAGATCATACATTTTTTTTTATCATAATAGTATGATTTAGCATGTTCAGGTGATAGTATCAATGTGAAAGGTTTGTTATGTTGGTCAGTTACATTTATAATACAGTTACGAGCGCACTGGAAAGCAAGGCCGTAACAAGTGCCAGGTACCTGAGTAGGCTTTTAGCAGTAGCTAGGCCCCGCACGGCCACTGACAGTCATGCGCGCATACGTTTGGAGATTAGGGGGGGCCAACCTTGCCACCCCCCTGCCCCTCGGCACTGTCATCTATCCCGTAGTGGCCTGGGAATTCTGCTGGCTTTCACAGGCCGCCACGTGGATTAACCTGCTATTCACGCCACTGTTCTGGATGCTTCTGGCGTCGGGTCGGCCCGGGATGAGACGACACAACACAACCACTCAAGACCATTCCGGAAAGGCGGCCAAATGTTATAAAAGTGGCAAAGCCGGCCTCCGCGGCAGTTCAAAAAGTGAGAGTTCGGTGAAGAGGGCGAGAGCCCCTCCTCCCCTTTGCGAGCTGCGCGGACACGGAGCAACAGGCCATGCGTGTGTGTGACCAAGTAGCGCGAGACTGTGTGTGGACAGGTGTGAGGTAAGGATCAAACCACTGTTGAGCCTAACTCCAGTGGGATATGTGAACTGTGGACTGGACATATATTTTTAGTGATATGTGATGACATTTTTAAGTGCTATGATTTAATTATTAATGTAAATAAAATAAAACTGTATAAAATTAATTGGGCTATCCTTACAAACCCACTATCCCCACTCGTTTATTTGTTGTCAGAAATGGGATAGCCCTAATTAAATTATTTACGAATAATTATTTGTGAATTTTTTTCCCAGACCTTATTCCTTATTACTAAGTAAATCTACATTTAGATATTTCTATTACTTATTTCATTAGCTACGGTAGAATTAATATAACAGTAGCATTTTCACACAAGGATATGATTTTTGCCATGTTGAATTCTTGAACAAAAATTGCATGTCTGTAATTCGAAAATGCATTTTATTTTTATTTCCTAACGTTTTTCTTAAACATTATATAACAAGTAATTGCATAACTATATGTACTTTACCATTTTATCAGACTGCTAAATTGGCTCTGTAAACTAATTGTGATTGGTACAAACTGGAAGCAAGTAGGAGTATTTGTGCCACAGAGTAGTAAGATAAAGAATCTCATAAGCTGTGCTAACCTTTGTTGTATTTATCTCTTTAAATTAATTTTACAGGCTAATTTGTTATTGTGAAAACGAAATCTCTACTAGTGGAATGCTTACTACATTTCAAACTGTTCTTTTGTCCCTGTTATTATATTACACATTTTTTTATAATGTAAATATATAATTCACGTTAATTTGTGTTGTATTGAGTACCATAGCTGAGACTGTTTTCCACGAGAGATAACCCTAATCCTGTTGCAGTTCTACTGTTTACTTGATACTAGCTGCAAGCTGATCCTGTGGTTCTCCACAGATCTTTAGGAATATAGTTTAGATCGGGCTGTTTTCAAAAAAACACAGAGATTTTTTAATGTTAGTATTATATGGCTATGGTCAAGGCAGTTTTCAGTTTTCTACTCTAATTAAATTTCAATTTAAAAAAAATTAAACTATATTCACCTTAACTGAAATACAGGGCTGCCAGCCACCAGGTAGGTAAAAATTAGGGTGTTTTAGGGCCCTCAGACATAAAATTAGGGAACTTTTAGGGACTACTGAATTGAAATTACAGACTTTCGAAAACAAATGGTTCACAGAGAAAATTTTCTAGATAGGCTATATATTGCTAATTACTTTGTAAAATGGTCACCCTTCTCCCCAGTAAACAAGAATACTGTGTAAATTAATAAAAATAAGTTTCCACCATTTAATATGGTGGTTGATTTAACTTTCTGATATTGAAAATAAATAATGCATGTCACTAAAAACTAAGGACATTAAAAAATTAAATTTTTGGTTTACGTAATATTTTTGCTTACACCATTCCCTTTTCCACCAATGTATTTTCAATGATAGTTTTTTTTACATTTTGTTTTAATATTTTTTATCTTACAGAAATAGCTCACAAATAAATGTCAAATGAAGATGAATAACATTTGATTAAGGTCCTTTAAAAACAAGGAAATTGGAGTTTCCCGATTTCATAAACTGGAGTGGAATTCAAGATCAGTTGTTCCCCATTAATGTTACCACAGACAATGGTGACAGAGTGAAATGGTCACAGCTGTGTGGTCTTAAGGTCACCAAAGGAACACAGGAAATTGAGATTTGGTCATCTAGTGTGCATAAAGAACCGACGACATAAATTATAACAATTCTGAAACGAAGGAAAATCATGCCTGAAGTTGGACGGGCTTACCATTATCAGATGCCAAGTACAAAGATTTGCAAACTTTATGCAGGAAAATGATAATTCCACCAGAATTCCACCAAGAATACCTACAAATGCAGCATGATTCAAATGCACAAGACTGTCTTCCTGAGACTGACACAGAAGATGAAGTTGACTAATTTTGCCAGTTTTTTATTGTACTCTTTGGTGTTAATTTTTGTTAATTTGATGATTAAAAATACTGATAAATTAACCTCCACATAACACAATAATGTAATCTCTTGGATTAGTTGATAATAAAAACATTAAAAACCAATGGACATATTAAGATGGTCCCAACAAACCTACTCGTGTGATTTGTAATAAGGACCCATGTGACATATTTTTATGAAACTTTTTGTGTGATTCAATTTATATAATTTTCATTAGAGCGATGTCTCTGTTACATCTATATGCCCAATTTACATATTATTGCCATAAATAATTAAAATACAGTGATACATTACAGTGTGCTCATTTTGTTTTTCTGCTCGCCTGAAAATTTTATGATTTATAGGTTAGCCCCTTCTTACAAATGACTGATGATATTGACATTAAAAAGAAAAACATTGAAGCTTTATCTAATATTAAATTTTCACAAATAAATAATTGTGAAACAAAGATGAAATACATTTTAACAATACAATATTTGGATTGAAAAAAAAAAAAAAAACATTTGAATGTGAACCAAATGCTGCACATTTTCCGATCTTTATTTAAATTAACCCAAATTCAGTTCTCTGCCAACTTTTAATCTTTTAAGTTAGAACAAACAATTTTTTTTTTTACAAACAATGTGATTGAAAAATTAGGTGATAGTTCTTGATTACAATTGTCATTTTTCCTCGTTCTACTTCTTCTGAAAAAAGTCTGTCATTAAAATACTTTTAGTTTTCTTCTGCAAACTATTTTGTAAATCATCAGCTTTTCTTTTGTGTGCAGATGCTTCCTTCTCCACCTTTGCAAGGTGGGCAGAAAAGTACCCACCTATCTGCTCATTAAAGAATCCCGTGTGTAAGAGACTTTAGTAAAAGATGTGTGGCAGTTTAGATAGTAGATAGTCAACATTTATTGCAGTACATACATATTTCATTAATGACATCCTCCTCCCCTTCAGCCATCCTTACCTCGCCACATGTTTTATTATACATTTTTGCTTCAAACTCTTCAATTAAAAAGGGACTTTTAGGGACTTGAATAAAATTAGAGGACTTTTAGGGACAAGCAAAAAAAAAGGGACTTTTAGGGAATTCTAGGGACCGCTGGCAGCCCTGGAAATACCAATAAGGGTGGAAAAAAGTCTTGGTTCCAGCCATAACGTACAACATTAAAAATCCTTGTCTTTTAAAAAAAAAAGTCTCAGCTATACTGTATTCAAAAAACTTTGGAGAATGAAGTAGTTTACCAGTTTTTACCATTATAATGGGTGATGAGGTAAGGTTACATATTGCAAATTATGTAACATTGTAAGAATTGTCAGTAAGTTAGGTTAGCGAAAAATACTTAAAAATAGTGTCGAAAGTTGATTAGATTAGGTAAGCTATATTAAAGTTCATGTAAAATGTTCTAAGCAATTGATTAGGATTACCAATGTAAAATAACGCTAACTTAGCTTAACCTTACTATTTTATTGTATTTTTATTGAAGATAAACCATTCACACAAATAAGATATCTAATATAACTAAAATTAACCATTATCACGACTTAATACTATTTTTAATGTACCTAACATAATCATTTTTTAAACTGGGCAATTAATGGCAAACTATGACGTACTTTAAGTATTATAAAACACTCTTAGTTAATGATTAGGAAACATATCATGAAGATAAAAAAATTCTTGGAAACTATATTATAATCTTTACGGAAAAGTGGATCACCTACAGAATTACCTTAGTATCAACCAGTTATACCGTTAAGCTGCGAAAATAGAATTGGGCATACTTCTTGTGGAAAACAGCCTCAGCTATGTTATTAAAACACAACTACAATTTATGTCTATATTTACATTACAGGTAATGTTTACAATAATTTTGAAAATGTAACCAATAAACGTGATTGAATTGTGTACCTAACCTAATTATTAAAACCTATATTTCTGTACTTGGAGTTTCGATAAACCTTTTTTCTCAGTGATTAGGATGGAAGCAAGCAAATAAAATAAGCAATTAAAATATGTTTGCCTTTGTTTCGATGTTCCCCTGTCCGCAATATTTACCATTAACACCAGTACACCTATTTTACTGCGACAATAACAAAAGATTATTCAAGGAAAAACTAAGAATTTCATTGACCAAAAACACAAATATTTAAATAATTACTCTGATACAATACCTATTACTTAAAAGCAAATTTAAAAAAAATTTTTTTGGAAAATCTTAATTTTCTCTCACAGCCTAAGCCTTACCTTCATATTAAATTTAAAATAAAAAAATTATTAAAAAGTACAGGTAAATAGGTTTACACAAAAATGCCCAGAGGGCTCAAATTGTTATTTTAGTAACCAAGCCTACAAGCACTGTAAACAATTCATTCGTGCGATATCACTAGTTTACACGCACTGTCCGCCATCTTGGATTATATATTTCTTCACCGAAATTTACGAACACACAATCTACATTTAAGGACACACGCTTTACACAAGCTAAACATGCATAACGTACTCACCACTAATGATAGGTACTCTCGTTAGGCGAATGTAGACACCTCAATAATCCTTTGCGAAGGATACGGAGTGCCCGCACCGAACTTCATCAGTATTCGTGTAAAATGCTCGTTCCTTCATGTAACGGAACGTATACGCTATAAAAATAAAGGTAGTGTCACAAAGGATTTTATTGTATTGTTCAAAAAATACTTTATTTCTAGAACACATTTAATTTATAACAGAAAGGATTTACTATTACTTTGATCATCCGCTTTAACCCAAAATATCTTTCGACCATTTCATGACTTCAATGACGTAGCTCAACCTCAAAGCTACTGATAGCCAACATAACAAGCAAAAAATACAAAGAGATAGCGAATACTTTATACACAGACTAAAAAATAAAATCATTTTTATATACGTTTCTAATGTTTTCAAAATGTAAAAAAAAAAATTAAACAAATTATAACAATTTTTAAATTATAAAATATTTAAAAAAATAGTTGAGTCAAAAAAATTTTAAAAGGATAAAAATTTCAAAACTAATAACACAGCCAGTTTTAAAAAATGATACAGGAGAAAATGTATCAAACACTACATTAAGACTAAAAAAACAAGTATAAAAATTTTAAGATACCAAACATCAGTTAAGATCAAGAATTTACGTTTAGCTTAAAGTTAACCCAGGATTCTTTTAAAACTACAATATTTCTTAATTTAAACTTTAACAAAAAATTTAACTCAAGGATAGCTAGCATTTTTGTTTCATGGCCATGGTAAAAGTCTGACAATAACTATTTTCGGTTAAAGTTTGTAGTGGATGAATTATTATGGAAAACCAGTTTGCATAGAAAGCTAACAAGCTTCAGAAAATAAATGGCGATGTATCAGGAAATACCAGTTGCTAAGAGAGATTTTCAGCCGTCAGGCGAGCTGACAGTCTAGTCATTCTGGAGTAAGGCCCTATGCAGCAGCTCACGATAGCAAACCGTATGTATTCGGTACTGAGTAACGGGTGCACTATCTAGTACTGAGGAACGAAACGTTACACACGAAAGCATTTCGTTACACGCATTTTTCGTAGTAAGGAACTGTTCACTTATAGTTCTACACTTTTCCTTTTAAATCAAATTAAATTTAGAATGACTTAAACACAAGTCTGGTTCAAAATACGGAAAAGTAAAATAAGGCACCTTACGCAGTTTGGTATGAAATGTATAAGTAAGGTATGTTTTCTATTAATTACGAATGTTGCGACGCCGTGACATCATACTGAGCGCGTACGCAATACGACTCGATTCGTTGCTCTAACATAACATAGCATGTTATGAGGTATCAGAAGTAATGAGTAATGTAACGATATGATAGTAACGAGTACTAATTATTATAGTAACGAATACATACGGGTACACATATTTCCCCATTACTTTTACACCTCTAACATATACTAATGTCTACACAAGCGTACACTAAATCTTAAGTTTTAGCAACATGAGCTGGCTGGCAGCCTGGCGGGAAACGACGAAAGACACCCCCAACAAACCAGTACATTCCAAAACCAATCTGGACAGAAATGCCCTAGTTCTCGCCCATTGCTTAGTAGTTTAATTCTACTCTGAGGAACTCTTCTTCCAGAACCATTCCTCTCTTCCTGTAACCAACTTGCCTGATATTATTGCATGATTTTTTGCACCCCGCATGAAATTACCCTGGGTATTCCCTGTGTCTATGCAGGATTTACCCGAACCTAACTTATCTAGTTTTAATCTAGAATAGTCAGTGCGGGGAGTTAGTTATGGCACCAAATGCTGCCATGGCTGGCCAATCCTCTCCTAGCACATGATGCATGCTACCTTTCCTGCATGGCTTAAACCCTGCATGATTAGAGCGTTTAGGGTTCGGCCTGAAACACACATAGAGTCTCTCCCTAACCCATACATCTCCCAAATACACTTAGTTATTATGTAGGTTAGAAAAAAATAGAAATATAAAGTTTTTTTTTACACACAGTCTCTTTTGCTTCCTCGAAGTTGTAAATTTAGGAGGAAATGAACTTAAGCCAAAAAGTGTTGGTAACTCACGTAGGCAAAGAAAACGAACTGAGTTGTTTATTTTTTTTGACGTGACAATGGCTAATAAATCGATGAACGCTGGCTGCATGCACAAAAAAAGTGTCCCGTTATGCATATTGTCCCGTTTCGCTGTGTCCCGATACACTCATTTTAAATTGCTCTTTGCTAACCTGAACCTCCTAGCATTGCGACCGAGTCCGTGGCATAATTCTGTTTTCATGCTTTTCAATGTAACATTTTCATTGCTCTTTGCTAACCTGTTCCTCCTAGCATTGCTGCAGAGTCCGTGGTGCAAATATATTATTTTTGACTGCATCTTGGTGTTGGGTAAAGGCCCTGTCACACTGTCAAATATATTGTATCCAATAAATTGGACAACAAAATTTGAAGGGTGATTTTGGATGAAATACGTCTTCAAATATATTGTATTCAATATTATTTGCCGAGCAATGTAAAATATATTTGAAGTCATTTCACACTATCAATTTTCTTTGAGTGAGCTCGTTTTTCCAAACATTCTGTAGAGAACTGTAAATGACAGTATTTAGAATCAAAAACAAATTTTGGGTCAAGGAACGCGGGCTTTTTTAAGTAGGTTATATTCCAATTTAGGTATATTGTGATCATACACAGTTTAAAATTTACGTTTTCCAGGTGTTTGCAATGCCTGCATTAAGAGCATCAAAGTGTTTCAAAAGCTGTAGCTGTAATTGCAATTGTAGCAAGTCTCAGTAAACTAGAAGAGAAATCTAAGAAAAGGAAACGCAGATGGTGGACGAGACAGTGGATACTTTCCCGGCAAACAAATGGTGTTTTACCCCTTTTTGTCATGAACTTCGATACGAAGATGCCGATTCATTTCCGAACTATGTAATAATGGATTCTGAAAGTTTTTATCTTCTTCTTTCAATTGTGGAGTCTCGCATTGCAAAGAAGGATACTCATTTGTGCCAGTCTATACCAGCAAAGCAGAGGCTGGCAGTTACATTAAGATTTTTGGCGACAGGGGAATCATTTAAGTCCCTTAAGTATTCCACACAACACCATCTCAAAATTTTTACCTGAAATTTGTAGTGCAATTTATAGTGCTCTTCAAAAACAATATTTAAAGGTATGTTTAGTAAGAATAAAACATATAATTAAATGTAAATCTGCAAGTAGGCATATCCCTTCTCATTCCCGCTTATTTTCTCACCCAACTAGCTGCTGTTGTATGGACACTTTCACTTGTATTTCATCAAAATTGTTCCTATACTTTAAAGTGAATGTGTTAATTTTTGCTGTGTTTAGAAATTGGCAATTTTGTTTTATTTTGAATTAAGTGTATTTACTGTTACAAACCTCAACCTGAGCCTTTAAGCTAACTTCACCTCAGTCACATTATCTCTTTAAAATAATTTTTTTAACGAGATATTAGACCAGGTATGCTTGTTTAGTACAGCCTGGGAAGTATAGGCTTACTGACAAGGATCTGCTACACAAATATTTACATTCACGAAAAATGGTATTACTTTCAAAACTTAAATAATAATAATCGAACACGTAGGCAGAATTTTAATATTTCTAGGCCTTTCTTGCAAATCACCAGAGCTACTTGCTTACTCAGAGATGCTGCTTTAACATAAGTCAGTACCATCTATTGTCAGGAAATTATGAGTCTATATTCCAGAAAATTCCAGACAATACTTACAGAGTAGCAGCAATTGTGAAATAAGGAGAACAATGACTTATAAGAAAGATTGATTGGGTAAGCCAAAATAATTTTAGTTACATTAAGTCTCTGAATTGCATATTTTAAAATTTTCTTTTAGGTGTTATTAATTTGGATTTGTAGTTAAAAGTTCCGAAATGCATATCCTAGTTTTGATACCTCATTCCTGATGGCACATTTTGTACGCAATGCTTGCTGTTTTAATTTAGTGTATCAACAATACCTGAACATAAGCAAAACTGGTATAGCAGTCAAATAATAATCGTAAGTTGAATAGAAGATGTTTTCTGGTTTAAGGACCATAATATTCCAAAACTACAGTAACTTCTTTTAGTCAAATATATTAACCTGCACTTCCGTACATACAGATTCAATTGGAGGAAAATATACAATAACAATTACATATTCCAGCAGGAAATAAAATAGTATTAATTCAATTACTGCATTTATTTCCAATTCGCCATTGCTGATATTTAAACTATTACACCTCAGAAACGGAAACAAAAGCGGCCGCTTTATTTTAGATAACTCTGATTGGCTGATCCCATCCAACATCCAACATATTTTAGAACCAGTCCTATACGTAAAATATTTGAAGGAAACTCTAGACATTCAATCTCTCAAATAAACATGGCTGCGATAGTGACGTTTAACGTGACGTCACAACCCTCAAAGATATTGGATCCAACATATTGGAAGGTGTTGGAAGCTAAAATTTGACAGTGTGACAGGGCCTTAAGCCATTTTCCTTCACATCAACCTTCAAACACTCCCATTAGTTTCCTACTTTTCCTTTCGTCGTCCTATCCTTAACAAAATAACACAGATTGGAAGAAGTTAAATAGCAAACATGTATAAAAGTTATAGTTAAAATAATCTCTTCGTTAAAGTAATAAACATATTTGAATTAATGAGTGCAAATAAAAGTAAAATTTTCAATTAAAATGTATATTTAATTACACTCCTTCTTTGTGTCCATACAAAATAGTGATAGTTCAATAAAAATTATTCAATTTTATTCATAGAAGTATGCAATCATTTCATCAATGTTTTGTTATGACGTTTGCATTCGCCCGAGTTCTCGTGTTCGAGATCTGGCGTAGTTCCTAGCGGGAAGGCTGAGTTTTTACGGAAAAACGTGTCCGGGAGGGTGCCAGGCTAACTCGGTGGTTAACCACGAAGTGGGTCGGTGGGTACGAATGCCCCTGCGTGGCCCACTAGGAACGGCGGCGGTGGTCGTGGTGTTAGGGATCCCTGGTTACTGATGCAATACTGGCCCTACACAGCATAGCACGCTGATCCCTAACTGGATTGGGAAGATTCACAAATAATATACACGAGTCTGGTTTGCACTGTCGTATACACGTCGCGCACGGAGTGTGCGGAGTGGACGTTTAATAAAAGTTGGCAGTTACACTTGCAGTTACAGTTACACTATTTTTCCCTACACAAATTACACTATGATTACACTGGGCGCTCTGACGCGCCGTCACTATAATTAAGCCCTCACGCCAGTCGAGGTTGAGGGGGAGAGTTCGATTGGAGTCGGTTAATCCCGTAAATTGCGAACGGCGATGCTCGGGCCCACCTGTATGGACTGCGGTTCGCTATGAAATTAGTTAAAAGTCTTTAACTAGATGTGGTCGGTGCCTGTGCACTTCGGCAATAAACCAAATGTCTGTGATTGCGGGAGTCGGCCCGCGCCATATGCTGCACTGCCCCGCGTAAAGCGTGGTGTGGGGAGTTTACGTTTAAGAGGCTGGAATAGGCCCTATACCGTAAAAGGACCGTGCGCACACGGGGAGTTAATTACAAAAAGGTTTTGGAGAGTTGCTATTATTACCAGGAATGAAATCGGTGCAGACAATGGTTGAAGGCTCCCCGTGGGACGCACGTCTGTCCCGGCCCGTGAGTTACTCGGTACTGGCGTCTGGCCCTGGCGCGAGGGGGTGGCTCAGCATTCTCTAGCGCCAAGGTTTCTAAAGTTCCGTTATTCGTAAATTATTATATTAATAAAAGATTTTAAGTGGCTCTAAATTCACACATTAAATAATAACAATTAACCTAATACATATATACATTTTGGAAATTGCATTTAAAAAGTTTACGTAAATTAAGTTTGAATAATGTGAGTCACACTGGAGACTGTTCGTCACTTGATGACTGCTCAAGTGGCCAATGATACATAAAAATTTGGGGCGGTGATAATTAAGTTACACACTTCTATATTTAAATTAGACTGAAGGCCGCAAGGGGAGCACTCACAAAAATATTAATAAAAATCCACACATGAGTGACCCGGGCACTCCCACGTCGCACTTCCTTTGCACGTGGTTGTTAATTAAAAGTGATGTGAACATTAATTTACGTTGAATTTATAATGTACAGGACTCGTGTTGTCTGGTTGATTACGGCATGGGCTTTGATTCTACATTTTCTCCGCGGTGCTCGCCTGACTAGGGGCTAGGGGTGCGTTCCGTTAGCTGGGTCGGATACTAGCGGTTGCAGGTCGGGCTTTAGGATGGCCTTCGGTCGGACGACGTCATGTTGTCATGTTGATGTCGTTCCTCCTCTTTATTTAAACTAAAACCCGGGTGACAGTCCTGTCCGCGGCACAACTTTCCGGCCATGGCCATTTTAGTGCCACCACTCGTCACCAGATGGCAGTTGTAAATATGAACAGACAATGTATTATAGTTATGTTAAGACGTGTTATGATTGTAAATATTTATGAAGATTATTAAGTGTGTAGTGTAAGTATGTTTCGTAGCCTTGTAAATAATATTGTAAATGCAAAACATCCAAAGGGATAGCAATATGTAAAGTTTTAACACGAATGATTGTAGAAGGAAACTGTATAAATCGTGCGGGCTATCAAGCCTCGCAACTTTTTGTGATAGGGATGGGCAGTACAATTCATTCCAGTGAGTGATTCGGAACCTATTCGTTCTTCAAAGTGAACCAGTTCTTTTAAATGGTTCAGTGGTTCATTAAAAAAAAGTCTCGTACAACTCGAAGGAATCGCTCGTTTTCTCTTGATATTCGGCTTCGGCACTCGCCTCACCGAGTGTGTTCTTTCTAGAGGTGTAAAAGTAACGAAAAAAAGCGTACCCGTATGTATTCGTTGCTATAACAATTAGTACTCGTTACTATCGTATCGTTACTCGTTACTTCTGATACTGCATAACATGCTATGTTATGTTGCAGCAACGAATCGAGTCGTATTGCGTACAGTATGACGTCGCGAAAATAATAATAAATAGAATATAAACAATTAACAATATTTGATAATTAACAGTTTATGGTAACCAAGAAACAATTAAATCTCTATTACAGCGGTTTTATTATATTATCTCTTTTAAGATAAAAACGTAAAAATACGCGATAATAAGAAACAAAAACATACATATTTCTAATTTGTAAAAAATACTTTCATATAAACTGACATCGTACAGCCGAAGGCCACCCCAAAGCCCGACCTGCACCCGCCAGTACTCGGCTCCGCTAACGGAAAGCACCTCTAGCCATGGCCCACCCGAGTCAAGTGAGCGGACCGCAGCCCAAGGTAGAGAATAGCGGACCATTTTAATTACGCATGCAATGCACTCCCCGTGCCTACAAAATTCCCCACACAATAATAAAGTAATCAAAAACAAACAAAAGCCCCTAATTAATAAAGTGCGATGTAGGAGTGCCCGGGTCACTCACGTGTAGTTTTCTACTAAAACAGCTGTGAGAGCAACCCTTGCGGCCTTCAGCCTAAATTCAGTAGTGAAACGTGTGACGTAACGCAAACCGCCCCAAATTAGCATTATCATTCGCCACTGGAGTAGTTATCAAGAAACAGACAGTCTCCAGCTTGACTCTAATATTCAAACTTATTTTAGACAAACTTATTAAATGTCAATTCTAAAACATATATAGATATTAAGTTAATCATTAAGTTTTATTATGTGAATTTAGAGCCACTTAAAATTAGTTAATTATATAGATTTTTACGAATAACGGAACTTTAGAAACTCTGGCGCGACAGGGAGCTCACCCCTCCCCTCGCGCTAGGGCTGCACGCCAGTACAGCGCGACTTGCGGACCGGGACGGACGCACGTCCCACGGGGAGCCAGCATCTCTTTGTTTCACCGAACGTCCATCTGGTAATTATAGTCACAACCAAAACCTTTTTTTAAATACTCCCTATGTGCGCCCGGTCCTTTTCCGGTGTAGGGCCTAACCCAGCCGCGTCAATTCAACACGCCCCACACAAAGCATTACGTGGGGCCGTGCAGTATACGGTACGGGCCGTCTCCCGCCACCCCAGAACTTTATTTAATCGCCCAGTGCACAGGCACAGGCTACATTCAAGCTCAAACGTGTTTTTAATTTAATAGAGAGCCGCGGTCCGCACAGGTGGGCCCGCGCGTCGCAAGTTACAGATTACGAGATTAGCCGATGCTAATCGAACGCTCTCCCCCGACTGCGACTGGCGTGAGGACTTAAGTAAACACACGTAGAGGCACGCAGGTGTCCCTCTCAGATAACGTGTGCAGTGTAATCGTGTACGTAAAAGCACCACAGAGTGCCGTTTTATCAAGTGTAATTGTAATAATAGTGTCATCAAAACTTCTACGTGTTCCGACGCCTCATTGGCAGTCATGTACCGCCGAGTAAACCTCGCGCCCAATGTAATGAACCAGTGTCAATCGTGAACAATAAAAAGTCCACCCCGCACCCACCGTGCGCGATGTGCGACCCGTAAAACAACCAGAACAGTGTGTGTAAACTAACCTAAACAACCCAACCTAATCAGGAAACAAATTCCATCACCGCCGACGGTTCTAGCGGACCACGCTGGGGCAACGAACCCACGACCATCACACGGTTAGACACCGAGCTAGCCTGGCGCCCTCCCGGAACAGAAATCTCTAAGAAAGCCAGCCACCCCGCTAGGACCTGCGCCCGATCTCGAACACGACACCGCGGCGGATGGCAAAACAGTAAAAAACTTGGACGACGAATTTCCAAATTATACTTTACTTAATAAACAAACATCATTCTTTGTAACGTAAATTCATCGAATATGCGCATGCGAGCGTAAAACATACGAAAAATGCGAGTAACGAAATCCAGCCGTGTGTAACGTTTCGTTACTCGTTACTAGATGTCGCACCCGTTACTCAGTACCGAATACATACGGTTTGCTACAGCTCTAGTTCTTTCTAATGCTCAACGCTCAAGTCTTTCTTTTCTCATATTCCTCTGTACTATACTGACTCATCGATTCCGGCTGTTGTTTGAAAATTGAAATGACTGTCGTTATGGTTTGACTTAGTAAAATTAATTTTAATTTTATGCAAAAAAAAACATTTCTTTCAACAGCATGGAGAAAAAGTTCACTATTTCATGAGCGAAAGATTGAGGAACGGTTTCAGAAACGTTAAAAAAAACCCAAAGGCTTACAACATATCGTAAGCACAGTAATTAAAAATATATATATTAGAACCATTTAAATTTAAAATGAAACTCTGAAAAAAAAAATTGTTGATATCAATTCTGCAGTGTTAAAATTAATCAACATTATAACTGAAATTCGCATTTGCAAAAATCATTTTGGCAATATTCATTAATTGAAACAAATTACCATAACAGTAAAATTTATAAAAAATATATTAATGTATAAGTATGTACTTAACCAGAGGAAAGCGTATTAATTATACATTACTTTGATCTGTAACACAATGCACAGAAACACGCTGAAGATATAATACTAACGACACTAGAGTTATTTATCTCCACGCTCTTCTGTGAAGTTGGTCACAGTTATCGCTCGAGTTGATTAATCGGTATACATCACGAGCGAGAGTCGAGAGAAGTGTTAGCAGATATCTGGGGGAAACAGAGAGAGAGAGAGAGAGAGAGAGATAGCTAAAAACATTGAAACAGTATCCTGGCGACCTCTTGGTGATGGGGGAGGGGGGGGGGGGGAGGGGCAAAGAATCGTGGGGAGCGAATCAGCGTCCAGCGATGACAAGAAGAAAGAAGGATGAACCAAGAACCACGAGTCCGCGCCGGACGCGATAGCCGAGAGTTGTGGAGGAGAAGGAACAAAGAACCACTAGCGAACCAGCGAACCTCTCCTTCAGTGTTCTTCCCACTGTCCGCGATTGCTGAGCTGGTGAACCACGGTTCTTTTTCTGGGAACTAGTTCCTGGGTGTTCTTGGACACGAACCGATTCATTTAAATGGTTCGTGTCGTGAATCATCGGCCCATCTCTACTTTGTGAGACTGCAGGCTTCCTCTCTCTCTCTCCCCTCCTGTACCCATCTGCTAGCGACTCTAGCAACTCTTCGTGAGACGGAGGAGCATCCCTCTCTCCTAACTTTAACCTTTCCGCTAGCGACTCCTTCTAATTACCGTCCCCGAAAACCCATACCGCATCCTCGGTCAGCTGCACTGGGCCGAACGGTCCACTCCCGCCTCAGAGTGTGAGGCTGCTCTACCCAAGAGCTGGCGCCAGACAAACAACACGACAATCGAACGACCGAGCGACGTCCACCCCGTCTCCACATCTTCAGCAGTAACGAAGCCGCGACATCGTTAAACTATCGTCCGTAAACCGAATTTACAGACAACCAAATTTTTTTTACATGGCACAAAAGCAGACGACTTATAAAATACTATTGTGTATTTAGATTCGTCTAAAGGTGAAACTGCTTAGGCAATAACTAATATCGTGCAACAAATAATGAGAGCTCAATCAAATTTTGTATGTGTTTGAATGTAAGATCATCAATACGAATATACTCCACATAACCTGCCATTGGCCGGGGTCTCGGGTTCGAATCCCGCGGCGAGTCTAAGGGTCTGGTGGTTCTTTATGGTGTGTGGCTAGTGAGACACTAGGCCGTTTATGGTGGGTCGTGGGTACTCTGCCCCCGCGTGCCCCGTCAGGTACGCCGCTTGAAGTCTACCCTGAAATCCCCTGAAGCCACTCGGCCGTGTGGAAGACGGGGTGGCGCGGAATAATTGTACGCGACACTGGTTCTGTTGATTTACATTTAATTAACAGACTTCTCCGGTGGTACGCTTGGGTACGCAGTACTCCCTATGCATACTCTACACGGTGGCAGAATCGCTACAAAAACTATGCGAATGCGCTATGCGGCATCTGAGCCATTGTACGGTTGGGGCGACTGAATTGCGCCCTATTGGAAAGGGCGCCTTTCAGGTTTTTTAAAGCACACACACAATTGTTTAAATCCTGATAGGCTGCCTTTCCAGAACGAGTTATTAACTGAATTTTAAACCTAAAAGAATCCTGAATTGTGCCCCATTGGAAAGGGTGCCTTTCAGGTTTTTCAACATAAGCAAAAGAATTTGTAAAATCCTGATAGGCTGCCTTTCCAGAACGTGTTATAGATTTCCTTTTAAGACAAAAAATATCCTGAAATATGCCCCATTGGAAAGGGCGCCTTTCATGTTTTTCTTCATATGCAAAACAATTTACAAAATTCTGATAGGCTGCCTTTCCAGGGCTTGATTTTTGCTTTGTTGTTTCCGGGAAAATATCCTGAATTGTGCCCCATTGGAAAGGGTGCCTTTCAGAAATTTTTAGTTTTCGTTAGATCGTTGTGGGCACTGAATTGTGCCCCATCGGAAAGGCCGCCTTTCAGGTTTTTTCCTTGTACGCATACAGTTCGTAAAATCCTGATGGGCTGCCTTTCCAGAGTTGGCTGTTCGCTTTGTTTTAAGCGAAAGAAAACCCTGAATTGTGCCCCATCGGAAAGACCGCCTTTCAGGTTGTTTCCTTGTACGCATACAGTTCGTAAAATCTTGATGGGCTGCCTTCCCAGATTTTTTGGTAATTTTGTGTTAAGCCAAATCAGTCCTGAACAAAATTATACAAATACAATTAAACATTAGATATTACCAGTGGGTGAAATTAATTTTCGGAATAGTATAGACCTCCATTCCTTACAGAATTTTAATACGCCTGCGCGTAATTGTTACTTTAAGAATTGAGTGCTTCTCTAGTATTGAAGACCAGTAACATATTACATACTCATTGTTCCGGAAACAACTACTGATGGCTCTAAAAGCAATGCAAAGGTTTTCCAGCAATGTAAGTTGATCGTGTGGGATGAATGCACGATGGCACATAAAACGTCTTTGAAGGCGTTGACACTGAACTATGTAAGATCTGCGAAACAATATAAATATATTTGGTGGAGCGATGATTTTGTTAGCAGGAGATTTTCGTCAAACATTACCACTGATTCCACGGTCAACGCCAGCAGATGAACTCAGTGCATGTTTAAAGTCCTCCATTTTGTGGAAATACATTAAGATACTAAATTTAAGCAATAATGTGCATATGGAATTACAAAATGATCGATCTGGAGAAATATTTTCTAAACAGCTAATTGACATTGGTAATGGCAAAATCCCTGTAGATATTTTGACTGGCTGCATTTAATTTCCTGTCAATTTTTGTCAGTTTACTGAAACAAAAACCGAGCTCATACAAAAGGTGTTCCCAAACGTCGCTCAAAATTACAAAGATAATTTTTTGTTGAGTGAACATGCTATATCAGCTGCCAAAAACAAGGATGTAAATGAAATAAACTTCAAAATTCAAAATTAAATTGCCTGTAAATTAAGGACATACTACAAATCAGTTGATTTCGCAACTAATCAAGATGATGTCAACTATCCCCCAGAATTTTTGAACTCATTGGATTTGTCAAGATTGCCACCCTATAATCTTCAATTGAAATTAGGATCAGTAGTAATAATGTTAAGAAATATCAACCCTCCGCGACTTTGTAACGGTACAGGTCTAGAAGTGAAAAATTTACTTAACAATGTGATCCAAGCAACAATTCTAAAAGGAAAATGTAAGGGAGAAGAAGTGTTGATACCTCGCATCCCAATGGTAACAACTGACATACCATTTGAAATTAAACGACTAAAATTTCCAAGGCGGCGTGCTTTTGCTATGACTGTAAATAAATCCCAGGGTCAGGCGTTCAGTGTTTGCGGCGTTAATCTTGAAAACCCATGTTTCTCTCATGGAAAGTTTTATGTCGCCTGCTCCCGCGTTGGGAAACCGTCAGCTTTATTTGCTTACGCGCCAGGCAACCAAACAAAAAATATCGTATACCATAAAACATTAGAATGAATATCAACACATTTATAAAGTATTGTAGTGTACGAAATAAAAAATTATTTTTGTAAGTAATTGTCGTTTATTGTTGAGAAAATAATTAACGTGATCACTCAGAAATACATTTTATTTATTTTTTTTTTTTTTGCCATCTTTTGCCAGAACGTGAATCCCTATTTCCCTTCGTCACGGCAGCACGAGTGAACGTCTGGACCGATTTCGCTACTTCCTTTTTTTTTTGTTGTTGTTTTGTTCTTATGAAGTTACGTGGAAAATTAGAAAATTTAACAAAATAAAACTTCGCGCGATTGATCGAGCTGCCTCACGTGCTAACGTACTAGGTGCGCTGTTACCACTACCAGATATGCGAATAATCAGTCAGTCTTTCAAGGTAGGGAGGTAGGTGGTGGGTAGCTATGTCAGAGTAGGTTCGTAGATAAGTAATATTGGATAAATTCTAAGGACAGGACAACGTCTGTCGGGTCAGCTAGTATACGAATAGAATTTGAATAAGTATTGCTCACATTGCCACAACTTTTCAAAATTATTGCAATTTATTATGATCGATTTATAATGATCGAGAAAGTTCTAGAAATTTTCCGAATGATCTGGAAAGTTTCAAAATGAGTGCAATTGATTATGATCGATTTAGAATGTTCGAGAAAGTTCTAGAAATGTCTTGAATGATCTAGAAAATTCTAAAATGAGTGCAATTTATTATAAGCGATTTTAAATGTTCGAGAAAGTTCTAAAAAATTTTGGATTGGTCTGTAAAGTTCCAAAATGTGTACGAGTGTTATTATTGATCTAAAAGAACGAAATCGAAGTTTTGCACATCTAAATATTCTAGAGTGATCTGGTACTGTAAATGTTGGTGTCTGATGGTATATAAACCGAAATTCAGTGACTTTTTGTCAATTCGATCGTGTTTGCAGTCGAGTGAAGATCAATTGGAATCAAGAGTAAACAGTTACAGAAAAAAAATCAAGTGATTTTCACTAGTGAAAAATAACAAACTATTTGAATGTTCTGGACTGTTCTAATACTAGAAATTTCGGTCGCTAATGGTATATAAACCGAAATGCAGTTACCATTCGTCAGTGTTATCATTGTAACAATCAAGAGATTTATTTTGTGTAACTTTTTTACATCGTTGTTATATATATACAAAATGCCAAAGCTGAAAAAAGTATTTACCAAATCTAAAGTGGATTCACAAAGAAGAAAAGTAACACGTCAAAATGAAACAGAAGAACAAAGGGAAAAACAGCTTTCAAATATTCGTCAAGGCGTGAAAAGACTTATAGAAAAACAAACTGAAGAAGAAAGAGCACGCACTAACGAAGAAACCCGATTCCGAGTCAAATCTATTTGAAATCATCAGTCTGCTGACCAACGTGAATTGGAAAAGAGAAAAAGTAAAGCAACAATGGGCACTCTACACCAACAAAAACTGCTACACATGAAAGTTTAGAACTTCAGGCATTATATTATGATTGCCAAAAAAAATATTTTGACCATCCAAATATTGTCATAGGAAAAATGGATACGATATGCGAGTATTGCCATGCACGGAAATTCAAGGGAGAAACTGCTGGTATGTGCTGCTCAAGTGGTAAAGTCAATTTACCAGCATTAAATGTACCACCACCAGAATTACTCGCATATATGAATGGAGAATCACCAGATTCCAATCATTTTCTACAAATTATACGCCGGTACAACTGTTGTTTTCAAATGACTTCATTTGGAGTTACTTTAATATGCCAGGAAGAAAATTTCAGTCCAGTTTTCAAAATTCAAGGTAAAATTTATCACCAAGTAGGGTCACTCATGCCGATGTCTAATGAGACTCCAAAGTTTCTTCAAGTATACTTTATTGGTAACGAAGACCTTGAAATAGATCAACATTGCTCTCACATTAAGGGACTACAACGAGACATTATTCAATAATTATGTCTACTTTATAATCATAATCACCTAATCAATGTTTTTAAAACTTCTTTAGACCAAATGGTTGCAGACAATCATAAGACTGTCATTCGCGCAGATAAACGACCAGCCGGTCAACACGAACGAAGGTTCAATGCACCTCAAACGAACGAAGTTGCTGTAGTAATTGTTGATAACGAATATAGTCGTCGTGATATTATTATCCAAGGCCGAAGTAATCAATTGCAACGTATTGCTGAAACACATCTTAGTTATGATGCACTACAGTAGCCGCTAAATTTTTTGGCAAGGTGAGGATGGTTATCACTTTAATATTCAACAAATCGATCCAGCTACAAATGTCGAAACTAACAAAAAAGTACCAGGTTTGCAATTTTATGCTTATGGAAATATGACGAGAAATGGTGAATATAACCATATTTTACATTGTCAGCAATTATTTCAGCAGTTTATTGTGGATATGTATGCTAAAATTGAGATGGAAAGATTAGAATTTATTCGCCATAATCAACGAAAGTTGTGTTCGGATGAATAGGCTACATTCATTTGAACGATGCTATGATGAATGATGGAAACGTCGATAACATGGGAAAATTGGTCATATTACCATCTACGTTTACTGGAAGTCCACTTCATATGCATGAATATGCTCAAGATGCGATAACTTTGTCAGAAAACACGGCCGACCAGATTTATTTATAACATTTACATATAATTCTTCATGCGTAGAAATAAAAGACGAATTACAATATGGACAGGCGGCCAGTGATCGACATGATATTGTTGCCCGAGTTTTTCGTCAAAAATAAATTAAATTTATTGACGCCATCGTAAAAAATCAAATATTTGGTGCTGTTACCTGCTGGATGTTTTCAATTGAATGGCAGAAACGAGGATTGCCACATTCTCACAACTTAATTTGATTCAAAATAGAATTCAACCGAATCAAATAGATTATATTATCGAGACTGAGTTTCCAAACCCGGAAGAAGATCCTGATCTTTATAATATAATAGTGATAAACAAGGTTCATGGCCCATGTGGTGAACTAAATAGAAGATCTCCGTGCATGAAAGATGAAAAATGTACGAAACGTTATCCGAAGCCACTTTTGAACGAAACAATCACCGGCGAAGACGGATATCCGAAATACAGACGTCGACCACCAGAATAAGGTGGATTTACAGCTAAAATTAAAGTACGAGGCAATGAAGAAATTCAAATTAACAATCAATGGGTAGTTCCATACAATCAACTTTTATCCAAAATGTTTAATACCCATATCAATGTTGAATACTGTAGTTCTGTCAAAAAGATTAAATATGTGTGCAAATATATTAATAAAGGCAGTTTTTACGGTAACCAAGAAAACCAACATGATGAGATAATACAGTATCAAATGGGTCGTTACATCAATACCAACGAAGCGATTTGGCGAATTTTAAGTTTTCCCATTCACGATCGAGATCCGCTGGTTCTCCATTTATCCGTCCACTTAGAAAATGGACAACGTGTGTTTTTCAGTACAGAAAAGGCACAAAAAGTTGCGACAGAACCACCAACACGAACAACTTTAACAACATTTTTCGAATTATGCCAGAAAGATCCATTTGCTAAGACTTTACTTTATTCAGAATTACCAAGTTATTATACATGGAATACAACAAGTAAACAATATAATTCTCGAAAACGTGGAATGCCAGTAAAAGGACATGATGGAGTATTCAAGAGTAACACAATAGGACGAGTCTACACAGTGCATCCAAGAAACGCTGAATGTTTCTATCTACCTTTAATACTACACACTATTCGTGGCCCAACGTGATTTGAAGACCTAAAAACTATCAATGGTTACATTTGTGAAACGTATCGAGAGGAATGTCAAAGATTAGGCCTACTAGAAAACGATAATCATTGGGAGTTAGCTATGAACGAAGCAGTCCAAATGGCAACAGCGAAACAAATTCGTGAGCTATTTGCAATTATATTAACTACATGTAATCTTTCTAATACAAATCGACTATGGCTTAAATATCGAGAATATATGAGCGATGACATCTTGGCTCAACTACGACGACAAAACCCGGACTTAGAAATTGATTTCAATGAAGAAATTTTTAACAAAGCTTTGATTTTGATAGAAGATAAATGTTTAACAATATATAACCAAACGTTAGTACAACTAGGTGTTCAATCTCCTAAACGAAGTCATTTGGATGCTATGAACAGTGAATTTTTAAAAGAAACAAATTATAAAATCGACGAATTGGGGCTTTACATCCAACACAACAAACCCTTATTAATTTAGAGTCAAAAATAGGCATGTGATATAATAATGTATTATTATAGAAAACAGCAAGGTGGCATAATATTTTTAGAGGCACCTGGCGGCACCGGGAAAACATTTTTGATCAATTTAATTCTAGCTGAAATCCGTGCAAATAAAGAAATTGTTCTCACCCTAGCATCATCGGGGATAGCGGATACACTCATGGATGGTGGACAAACAGCGCATTCTGGTTTTAAATTACCATTAAATGTAGCTGACTATGAATTTCCGGTATTTGACATCACAAAATCATCAGCACGTGGACAAATATTGAAACATAGTCCAGGAAAGATATGAAAAAAACATGGACAAATTGCAAGAAAAGGTTTTTTACATAAGAATTCGCAGAAAATTCTTAGAATAACATATCCAAAATCCCCCGAAACCCACTATTTTTGGTACCTTTTTTCCGGGGTTTTGTCCCGGAAAAACGCGAAAAAAAAACCCCCCAAAACGGTGCATCTGACAACAAAACCTGTAGAGACAAAAATTAAAAAACATTAACTTTTCCATAACATATCCAAAGTTCAAGCAAATCCGCTTATAAATTCTGCTTGGTTTTCCGGGATTAGTCCCGGAAAAAAATATTAAAAATGAAATAAATCGAAAATTGTGCACTTTACAGCATAATGGTTTAGGAAAAAGATAAAGTAAACAATGTTTTTCATAATATATTAGAATTTCACACAGATCAACATTTAATTGTTTTTTTTTTGTTTTCCAGGAAATGTCCCGGAAAAAAGTTATCAAAAGAGAGAGAAAAAACGGAAACCGTGCACCGAACTTCAAAATGAATCGTGAATTAAATTAAGGGCAAAAAAATTGCATTATAGAATTGACCTTTATCACAATTAAGGATTAGCAACTACTGTATTTGATGGATATAGGAAAACTCACAGTACTAAAGACACAGCACATATGAGAAGAACAAGAGGTAATGCATCACCTGTAGTTGAATTCACAAGAGAAATGCAACTATCACTCCGTAAAGATATGTTTCTTTTGAAGGAGCGAAATAAAGGACAATTTGTAAGGTTATTAGCAATACATGTACGCGAAGCAGTATGTCCTGTTGTTGAAGCACCAGGTAATGCAGATATTTACATTGTCCAAGAAGATCTAAAATGTGCAAAAGAACAGTTGACAACAGTTATAGGAACAGACACAAATTTACTTGTCCTTTTACTCTACTACTTTGACCCACAATCACATAACTGCTTGTGTTTAAAAAGTGAACAAAGGCAGAAGAAAACATATCACATTAAGGAGCTAAAGCTGAAGCTCGGTGATGAAATTTGTAGTAATATTCTTTTCTGCCATGCATTCATGGGATAACACAACATCACACATAGCCTATATGGTATAGGAAAAGGGAAAATAATGGATCTGATCCAGAATGACAGTGCCTTCAGGCAACTTGCGAAAGTATTTTCAGATAGTATTCCCAGTGTGTCAAAAGAAGACATTGTAAAATCGGGAGAACAGCTGCTAGTATGCCTGTACAATGGTTCGAGAAGTGACACACTCGACACTTTGCGTTTTAAAGTGTTTAGTGAGAAAGCAGCTACTAGTTCCAAATGTGTACAACCAGAACAGTTACCTCCAACTAGTGCTTCAGCTCGTTTCCATTTCTTAAGGATTTTCTATCAGATACAAGAATGGAAGGGAATTAAGATGAATCCAGAAGAAAAGGGGATGGAGAAAATGTGGCCACCTTCTCTTGCCAATTTCGACAGACAAGCCAACAGCTCCGGAATGCCTTTTGAAGGTAATCAGGTGCACTTGCAAGGAAGATGGTTGCGGTGCATCCAACTGCAGTTGTAGGAAACACGACATCTCATGTTCTTCGGTTTATGGAAACTGTCATGGATCAACCTGTAAAAAACGGCGGGAATTACTTCCCGAGGAATGCAATTACTGTGACGGCTTTTAAGGTAGGGTGTTCCAACATATCCATGCATGTTTATTTAGTATTGTGTGTTGCAGAGTGCATCCCAATGTGTGTAATTTTTCTATTTCTTCTCGAAACAGGTCACTGGAAATCTTGTGTAAATTTAATTGTATGGTATGTTTTGTGAGAATGGACGTGTCGAAATTTTCTTTCAAACGATAAGCAGTTGAAATGAGCCTGTTTTTTTTTTCTGGAAAATAATTTTGGTAGATTTCAAAAACGTTTTAACACATCACTAACTGAAAAAGGAATGTAATTTAAGTGACTTTAAAATATATTATGGAAAATGAATATAGTTCGGATCTGACATAATTTGACATGGGATACAATGCTTTCTGTTAATTAGCCTACATATTCAATACTTTTTCCGTGGCCGATCACAAAATAAAATATATTTACCAGATTTCAGTGAATTAAGGATCTAGTATAGGAAATCTTGTGTGCTTCTGTTTGTCCCACCAAAACTTTTTCAATACGATGTTCTGTTTTCGTTTTATTGAATTTTTAAAGATTTTCCAGGACGAGTCACAAAAAAAAACTATATACATATGTAAATATATAATTTATATATATATGAGCAGATTTTAGTGAATTTAAATTATATTTAATACAAAGAAATGTATTTAATTTTAGTCACGACTTTCTTTGACGTACGATACAACGTTTTCGTTTTGTCTTTTTTTTTCCAGGAAATTTTCTGGAAAACCAAAAACCTATTTTGTGTTGATTTTTGTGAATTTGTAATATATTATGAAAATCGTTGTGTACTTTAACTTTGTCCTGAAACATTTTGCTGTAAAATGCGCCATTTTAAATTTATTTCAATATTTTAGGTTTTTCCGGGACGAATTCCAGAAAACAAAATAGCAGTTATTAGTGGATTTCTGTACATTTTTGATATGTTATGATAATTTTTTCTCTCTTTAATTTTAGTGTCTATACCTTTCGTAGAATGCACCGTTTTCCAGTTATTAATTTATCCCGCATTTTTCCGGGACAAATCCCGGAAAAAACTTTACCAAAATATAGTGGATTTCGGTGGATTTTGGACATTTTATTCTACGAATTTTTCTGCAAATTTTGATATAATAAACCCTTTTCTTGCAATTTGTCCATGAATCGACCCCCTTTTCTCATAAAATGCCTGGACTAACAGTGCAAAGCCATTATAAGGGACGAAAGCACAATAGCCCATAGAAAATCACTAGAAGCACTCAATATAACACTTCAAGATTTACGCAGCAACACGAATATAATGGGAGGTGTGTTGCTAATACTATCAGGTTGACGCCAACCGTTAGTGCTCCTCGAATCCGCACAGACCGCTATGGCGCGTCGCCGCCTCGTCCCGAGCGTGTGCGACGTGAACGCACCTGGGTGCAGGGTGGGGCAACGCCTCGAACAAAAGCTGCCCCGCCTAATAGACTGTCGCCCGCGCGATAGTCGACCACGGGGGTACTGTGAGGTGACCAGATTATCTGGACTTTGTAATTAACTTTCAGCGCTCTTGAAAACGATCTTAATTGAGTAACAGCTATGGTTAAATGTTATTTGTAATTCTGGACTTTAGTGCGATCAGGCGGCGTGCATGGCACGGGATTACTTTTGCACACGACAAGTTTTCGCGGGAGCGAGGCTGGGGAGTCGTGCGGACGTCACAGCCATCGCCAGTTGATCACCGCCCTCCAAGGAGACTAGTCGCGGGTCGCCCGCGGAGCCTCTCGACCTCCACCCTTGCCGTCCCTACCGGAATTGCGTGAGTTTTTAAACCCGTCAGCTCCGAGCCTCACGGACAGCCCGGCTAGTCGACCTGAGTTCACTGATAGCCTTACTTAATTTGAGCTCATCACCGAAACTCCCCGTGTTACGTGGATCCTTGAACTGTGTGTATAAATTCCGGAACTGTTTAAGATTAGTGGAGTGTGAAGTGTGCACGGAACATTAGGGTAGCGCGGCACAAGCCCATCAGAAACGTGGCCTGTAGAGCGCGGCTCCCAGTAAGCGGGCCATGCACGACGCAGTGCATGTATAGCGTGCCTTGTAATAAAACACTTTAAATTGCGCCTCCGCGTATATGTTAAAACGCCCGTAGCATAGCGTCCCTGGTGGCTAAAACAGCCGGGGGTAACTCTGACGGAACGACCCCTACTGCCTGCCGGCCACGTGGCAACGTCACGCCCTGAGCCAAGAGTCTTGGCTACGCACTAGCACGTAGTTAATATTGCTAGTTGGCGCCCAAAAGCAACACCACACCCTTAATATCACCTCGGCAGAAGGCAGAAGGCGTCAAGGTGATTTTCGTTAAACGCTTCCTGTCATTCCCAAATCGACGCTGGCAGATGAAATTAATGCTTGCTTAAAGAAGTCGTCCATATGGGAACACGCAAAAAATAATCAAATTAACAACGAACATGAGGGCGCACATTTCAGGCGATGAAAAGGCACAAGAATTTCCTGAAAAACTTTTACAAATAGGAGAAGGCACCTATCCAATAGACGAAAATACTGGCTAAATAATATAAACTAATCAGTTATGTAATAATGTTGAAACACCTGAACAACTTATTAATGAAGTATATCCAAATATTGTTGGAAATTATACCAATTCAGAATGGTTACGCGACCAAATTATTCTAGCCACGAAGAACGACATTGTCAACGACATCAACAACATCATCCAGAAAATGATTCCGGCGGAAGAGACAATTTACATGTCAATTGATACAATGATTGATGAGCTAGAAAGCATCAATTTCCTACTGAATTTTTAAATTCATTAAATGTTTCAGTTATGCCATTACACTGTCTTAAATTAAAAATTGGTTCACCAGTTATTTTATTACGAAATCTGAACTCGCCGAAACTGTGTAATGGTACGAGACTCTGCATCAAACAGCTACAAAATAACGTCATCGAAACCAGTATAATGACTGGTAAAGAAGAAGGAAAGATAGTATTTATACCACGGATACCTTTAATATCAAATGGATTTCCCTTTACTTTTAAACGCTTAGAGTTCCCGGTGAAGTTGGCTTACAGCATGACCATTAACAAAGCACAGGGCCAAACATTCCAGTACTGTGGAGTTGACTTAAGGAAACCATGCTTTGCACATGGCCAACTATACGTCGCATGCTCACGAGTAGGATCACCTCGAGATTTGTTTATTTATAGTCCGAACAACAAAATTATAAATGTAGTGTATAAGCAAGTGTTGTAAAAATAAATTTTAAAAAATAATACTAAAATAAAAAAATTAAATGTATAATATATGTCAATATATAATGTAACATGTAATATGTAGGCTATATGAATAATATAATATGTAAATATGTAAATAAAACATGAATTTTTCACTTACTTAACTTTTTCTTAAAATTATTTTAATTCGTTAATTAGTTTACTCTATTAGATATACTCTATATACACCGCATTTTTAATGGCCGAATAAGTCTCTCAATATCGAAAATAGAAATCAATAATATCTATGTTAAAAAACGTATTCTTATATATTTGTTATACCATTAAACATGCGATGTACCTTAACCCGAGCAACGCCGGGTATCGCTGCTAGTGCTTAAATATAATATTACAATGAAACTAAAATTGTTCGTTTTGTCGCACACCATAATTTGAATACTAATTTGTACAGACATACATTGATTGCATTTTGTGTGCGCCGATCATTTAACAATAGGGGACAATTCAAAATTGTCTTGGAATAAAATAAAGAGTATAAACTGTCTATGTAGCCTATCAGGATTTTACGAACTGATTGCGCACAAGGAAAAAACCTGAAAGGCGGCCTTTCCGATGGGGCACAATTCAGGGTTTTCTTTCGCTTAAAACAAAGCGAACAGCCAACTCTGGAAAGGCAGCCCATCAGGATTTTACGAACTGTATGCACACTAGGAAAAAACCTGAAAGGCGGCCTTTCCGATGGGGCACAATTCAGGGTTTTCTTTCGCTTAAAACAAAGCGAACAGCCAACTCTGGAAAGGCAGCCCATCAGGATTTTACGAACTGTATGCGTACAAGGAAAAAACCTGAAAGGCGGCCTTTCCGATGGGGCACAATTCAGGGTTTTCTTTCGCTTAAAACAAAGCGAACAGCCAACTCTGGAAAGGCAGCCTATCAGGATTTTACGAACTGTATGCGCACAAGGAAAAAACCTGAAAGGCGGCCTTTCCGATGGGGCACAATTCAGTGCCCACAACGATCTAACGAAAACTAAAAATTTCTGAAAGGCACCCTTTCCAATGGGGCACAATTCAGGATATTTTCCCGCAAACAACAAAGCAAAAATCAAGCCCTGGAAAGGCAGCCTATCAGAATTTTGTAAATTGTTTTGCATATGAAGAAAAACATGAAAGGCGCCCTTTCCAATGGGGCATATTTCAGGATAAGTTTTGTCTTAAAAGGAAGTCTGTAGCACGTTCTGGAAAGGCAGCCTATCAGGATTTTACAAATTCTTTTGCTTATGTAGTAAAACCTGAAAGGCACCCTTTCCAATGGGGCACATTTCAGGATTCTTTTCGGTTTAAAATTCAGTTAATAACTCGTTCTGGAAAGGCAGCCTATCTGGATTTTAAGAATTGTGTGTGTGCTTGAAAAAACCTGAAAGGCGCCCTTTCCAATGGGGCGCAATTCAGCGTCCCCGTACGGTTACATTAACATACTGTTACGATCGCGCTTGGCTGCAGTGCTTGGCATCGCCGCGCTCGTTCTGCCTGTCTGCGCCCCCCTTCCACCCGCATCCTCTCCCTGGTATCTCGTGTCATACTGTCTCGCAACATCCTGACCGTCGCAGCGCGCACCTACCTCAGATTGGGTTACTTAAAAGAGGCCGCACTGCGGAATAAAAGGACTCAGACGCCTTTATCGGCGTTCTTAGAGCAGCCACCGCGTCCTTCGAGGACTCACGACACGTTTCTGGGCATTTCGACGGTGAAGGTCGTGAGATATCTCGGAGACATGCCCGATTGTTCTGGACGGGAACCCAAGGGCTATATAAGGAGGTTGAGTCTGAGTCTGAGTCAGTGAGTTGGGAGTTCGGTGGGGAGTTCTCCCGCGGCGGAGTTTCCGGGCGATAGTGCCGCGGGTGCGGCAGAGTGGCGAAGTCCTTGGACGAAGGTTCCAGGGCAGGGAGTGAGTGAGTTCAGTGGAGTCGGGAGTTTCCGGGCGATAGAGTCGCGGGCGCGGCGGAGTCCCGAGTGAAGTTGCGAGCGAGTCGTCGTGTGGGATCTCGGCGAAGGGTGTGACGGCGGCGGCGGAGTGCGGCGACGGAGTCCCGGCAGAGACCCACGAGGGGTGCTGCTGCGAGAGTTGCGCCGGAAGTGCGGCCCAGCGAGGTGTGCGAAACGAGTGACTGGGGAATTGACATTTCTTTACATGTAATTAATTATCTGCCAATTTAGAAGATTATTTGTAAGTGACAAGTAGTGGTAATAAATAAAACTGTGTGTGTGTGTGAAATAAAATCTATTAATTGGGCTATCCTTTACGAACCCCCGCGGAAAATCGTAACAATACGTTACTTACAGAACAAAACACGACACTAATATCACACAATGAATTAGCCGCGGCAGTCTCGCGGGACGCGGTTACGAGTGTTCTGGAGACGGCCAGTACCAAAAGTCTTAGGGTGGCTCAGTGAGCGTGACCTTCAATTACACTTACTTGTGGTTGCAGCCGGCACGCGTATGCGCGGCGGTTTATCGAAAGCGTGTTGGCTGGAGTCGGCCAGTGCCGTACGTGGTGTAGTCCGCGACGCGGTGCGTAATCACTAACGAAGGCAGTCGGGATAAGCCCGGGCCCACAAAAAATACGCAGAGTCGACGTGAGCAGCTGTGAAATAAAAGAAAAGGTTTCAGAATTAAACTGGCTGCAGAATGACCGATGGGTGAAACAAAGTGAAAGGCTGCTCACGGACACACGTCTTGACATGGTGCAGAGTGGTTGGAGACTGCCAAACATGGCCGCCTCGCAAGAGAGGGAAAGTTTCGCCTCCTTTGTGAGTCGGCACCAAAAACTTGCGTTAACTTAATTTTCTTTAGTATAAGCTAAAAACACCATCCAGGTACCCAATCAAAAGGTAGCACCTGGTAATTGGGTGCTTAAGACTTAACAATTGTTTTATAGTATTTAATTATTCCAATTGTGGCATCAAGATGGCGACTGTAAATTTATTAACATATTGTCTCACTGTGAATTGTTTTAGTGGGATTTCTTCTAATCCGACTTGATCATTGTCACGGGCACTTTAATTAAGGCCAGTGGCCGCAGTGAATGTTAATGAGGTTTGTTGTCTGCACCGTGCGTGCGGTGCTTGCATAGAGTGACTACGACATACTTGTTTAATGTCTGGTAATTAGTAATTTTGTCCTAATGGCTTTTCCCTTAATTTTTTTATGGGTTTGAGCCCCCGTGGTTCCGTGCCCTTAAGTTTCTTTACATATATTGGGGTCACGCCCGAGGCGCTCGCCTGACTCATTCCCGCTGGCCTGGGGGTGCGCTCCGAAAATGAGATCGGGTACTAGCGGTGCGGAGCACAGGCTTAGAGGCCATGGTCAGTACGACGTCAACATTAAGGCGGCCCTGTGGCCCGTGGCCTTAAAGCAGGAATTACAACGGCTGGGTTAAGCCCTGCACCGTAAAAACCGACCTGGGGTCACGTGGGGAATTCACTTTACAAAGGCTTTGGTTCACGACTATATTTACCAGAGTGATGAAACGGTGAGTTACTAAATTGAAGGTTCCCCACGGAACGAACATCCACTCTGGGTAGCGAGCTGATCTGGACTACCGAAGGGGGCTGTCTATTGTTGCGGTGGCGGGGGGGGGGGGGGGGGGGGGAAGTATCGCCGCGCGCCAAATCACGAGTGAAGAAAAGAAATTACCTTTATTCTGTTTTTAATTGAAAACTTACTTGTTAATAATTACCCTTGTTTGAATATTAATTCTGACATTAGATGTATTATGAAATATTGATTAAAGCTTTAGTTTAAGAAATTGAACAAATATTATTTAAAATGATGAGTCAATTTAAAGACTACTGACTATTTGGTAAAAACCACTGGTTATGTTTATATTTGTGGGTTTGTTTTGGATATTGCTTCAGCACCTTGTTTCTTGCTTAAATTAAGGCTCTAGGCCGCGATGAGAATTAAGGGCGTTCATTAAACACTGTACCTGGAGGGGGCTAACACTCGTGCTCTACGACACACATTTATTATCACGTGTTAATTTAAGGGGATGGCTTGATGAGCTTACTCCGTGAATTATTATAGGTTGTTTGCATCAGGTGCAGTTCCGTGACAAAATTTATACACTGGGAGTACTTGCGTATCTACTCCGCATTTGACCCGGGTTGAGTTTGCGAGGGTTTGCGTTCCACCAGCGGGAGCCAATACTGCCGTGTCAAGGCCGGGCTTAATGGCCTCCGGTCGGTACGACGTCAAACCTTTAGTACCTAATCAAATAGCTACATGACATCAAAAATACCTTATACAAAATATAATGAGATATAAATATGCGATTATCATTGTAATTTGTAACAGGTACATAAGTTATTAATTGTCCTAAAAATCACAACATATCGAACATTACGAAAGACACAGAAGTAGATGATCTCGTCAAAACAACCAACAGACCACTTGTCCTCGTAACCCTTCCTCGAGTAAAACGCAACGGCACCTACGAGAGTCAAAAGGTCAAAAAGAGGCTTAGAGTAAAACAAACTTATATAAACTGCCAGTGGGAAGCCATGTTTTATTCCTACTGTACCATCCCCGGAAGCCACGTTATTATGTAGTTTAAAAGTTTGATCGGCAAAACAATATCGTAACAGCAATCCTTGCAAGTATCAAAGAGGCAGCCTCGATCAGATAAAACTTGTAAAAATATGAATTATAGCGAGTTGTTGGATTAAAAAAGATGTTATTTTTATATGATTGATGATTTGGATCATGTGACTTTTTGTTTAGGGTCAGTTAAACACTTACGTTTAACAGGCCAATTTATTATGTGGAATACAGTTGCACGAACAGACTAATGCCATGCAATAAAATATAAATGTGTGGAATAAGGGCTATATGCACAGAAATATGTAGTTTCATCGCATAATATCAGAATAAAATATATTTTCCTTTGGACATTTTGTTATATTACTTTTCAAAAATTTGTTTACATTAACAATCAACGAATGTTACCGCAGCTCTTTAAAACGACAATATTGATAAACCAAAAGTTATCAAAAAAAATGATTGCCTTCGACTTAATATATGTAGTTTAGATTTATTTAAATATTTTTGTTTTAAAAATTAGGAATATGTATTACCAATAATGTGACTAGTGCAAATTTGTGTGGTTGGGAGGTTATATAATCATGCAAGTGTTAGTGAAAGGCAAATCGTGTTCAACAAACAAGCATTAAATTTTATTTTGCTAAATATAATGCCGTCACCCGGCCTCTGTAGAAGGCCCGGGAAGTACATGACGGGCGCTACGGGCATCGCGGTGCTGCTGTTGTTTCAGGGAGTTAGGGGGGGGGGGGGGCACCAGGCTTGGCTGTGAGGCCGCTCGGCCGTGTGGAGGACAGAATGGTGCGGAATAATCGTAGACGACACAGTTTATATTAAATTGGCTTTTAATCCATGGACTTCTCCGGTGGTAGGTTTGGGTACGCTGTACTTCCTACACATACACTACGCGGTGGCAGAACGGCTACAAAAGCTAGGATAGTGCACTATCGCGGTGTCTGAGCCATCGTACTATTACACTAACACACGCTGATTACAAAACAAAACTTGACACTAACATAACACTGTGAATTTGCCGCGGCAGTCTCGCGGGGATACGATTACTAGTTCGCCGGAGACAGCCAGCGCCGAAAGTTAATTGTCTTAGGAGAGCTCAATGAGCGTGGTTCTGAATTCGATTCTACACTTATGTGATGTTGTAGCCGGCAGGTGTATGCACGGCGATCTTAACGAAGACGAGTTGGGTGAGTAGGCCTGTACCGTAAATTGCGTGGTCCGCGACGCGGTGCGGAATCATCAAAGAAACGGTTGGAATAAGCCCGGGTCTGCGAAATACACGCCGAGTCTATGTAAGCAATAATTAATTAAAAAGGTTTGGTTATTAAATCAAGTACAGAGTGAATGATAGGAGGAACAAAATTGAAGGCTGATCACAGACACACGTCTTGACCCGGCGCGGAGTGGTTGGAGACTGCCGAACATGGCCGCATCGCAAGGGAGGGAAACTTTCACCTCCTATGTGAGTAGGCGCCAAAAACTTATATCAATTGCTCTTTTATAAGCTAAAAACACGTCACGGGCACTTTAATTAAGGCCAGTGGCCGCGGTGACTGGTAATGAGGTACGTTGTCTACTCCGTGTGTGCGGTGCTCGCACGGAGTAGCTACGTCGCACGTGTTTAATGCCTGTGAATTAATAATTGTGACGTAATGTCTTGTTCCCTAATTGTTTTATGGGGTCGAGCCCCCCGGGTTTCATGCCCTGAAGTTTTTTTGAGCCTAGTGGGGTCACGCCCGATGTGCTCGCCTGACTCATTCCCGCTGGGCTAGGGGTGCGCTCCGAAAACGGGATCTGGTACTAGCGGTGCGGAGGTCTGGTTTAGAGGCCATGGTCGGGACGACATCTGCAACTATAATCGGTGTACTACAATAGCAGTTTAAAATTCGAACTCCTCAATCACATACATATTTCTGTAAGTTGTATGCATATTGTCCAATTTTTATAAACACTTAACACAATTACTAAGTAGCTTTCAGAATAAGGAATTATATCTATGGAAGAGGGATAGTTAGATAATGAGCTAAAAAATATACTATTTTCACAAACAAAAGGAAATAAATTAAAAGCAAAACAGTAAGCAAAGTGGTTCTACCTTCCCTCCCGAACCAGGTGCTCTTTCCCTTAAAAAATATATTTATGTGTCATGGTTATAACCTACACATCCTTGGAAGAATTTATACGTACATTAATCTGCCATCAGCCGTGGTTTCGGGTGCGATTCCCGCAGCGAGTCTAAGGAGCTGTAAAAGAAAATTGGGGTGTTTTCCGGGAGGGCGCCAGGCTAGCTCTGTCGTCAAACCGTGAGTGGGTCGATCGGCCCCAGCGTGTCCCCTAGACTCGGTGGCTTGACTTGGAAAGTAGCAACCGCCGGGTTAATCACTGCACCGTAGAAAAAAAACCGACCCGGAGTCGCGTGGGGAGTTGCGTTGAAAAAGGTATTTTGTGATGACTATAATTACCAGTCGTGAGGAATCAGAGACAAAACTTGAAGGCTCCCCATGGTACGTGCATGTCTGCTCCGGGCCGCGAGCTGATCAGAACTCCTTCAGGGGTTGGCGTGCGGAGGGGGGGGGGAAACACTCCCACCATGTGCCAAGGTTACGCCGCTCGTCTCATTTGGGTGGACATTTGGCGAGAGGTGCGTTCCGCCAGCAGGAGCCAGTACTGCGGGCTGAGGCTGGGCTAATGACCTTCGGACGGTACGACGTCAAACACCCCCCACTGAAGAAGCCCGGCCTTGCACACGATCAGGCTCTGCGGCGGTTTGCACCCCTAGCATTCGTTGGCTCCCCATCCTGGCACCTGGGGTGGCTGTGGCTGGTGGGGCCGGCGCTCTGGACCTGGTGGCTGCGGCTGGTGGGGCCACGTGAAGGCGTGATGAGGTAGGTGGTGGTGTGCAGTGTTGTGGTCGTGTGGTGGTGTGGTGTGGTAGCCTAGATTTCACAGCATGTCCAGGCGGTTGGGGCTCTGGGCGGTCGCATTTGGTAGTGCGTGTCCACCGGTGGTCGAGTTTCCTCCGTCAGGCCCTCAGGATGTCGGGGGCCGCGGTGGCCCCTCTAAGCCCTCCAGAGATCGTACTCGACCAGGTACCCCGGGGGCCGCCTGTCCCTGGCGGGTCTCATCACTTGACGTATGGGCGGTTCGTCGGGCACTTCTGGTGGGTCGTGAGGCGTCCGAGTGGTGGTTGTGGTGGTGTTGTTGTGGTCTTCCGTCGGTGTTGTACGGCGGTTGCTCGCGTCGTGGTTGTTGGATGGCCCGCTAGAGTAAGGTTGCCTCCTTCGTTCGGGTATACTCGGGATTTCTCCTGCCACGTCGTCGGGTTCCTCTACGACGGGTGTAGTGCCCTCAGGTAGGGTTGCTGCCTCCTCCTCTGATGCGTGGACGATCACTGGCCCAGCCGCACAGAGTTGTAGTTGTTGTCTGGCGGCGCCGAGTACCACGTCGTAGGGTTCGTTGATGACAGTGGTGGTGTCTCCCAATAGGCCCTCCGGATCGCTCAGTGAGACGTCGGTGATGGTCACCTGTCCGTGGCGAGTCACCTGTCCTTGTTGGCGTGCCGTTGTCATCTCGTGCGTGAGATCTTGTGCGTCACTTGGTGTTTCCAGGTCATCGAGGGCCTCTTCTGGTGTCCTGGTTCGGATGTCGTGGTCATGCTCTCCGGAGGCCGGTTCGGGCTCGTCTGCTACCGGTTGTTCATCGTCGTGCATTTCGTTGTGTGTCTCGTCGTGGTCGGGTTCTTCCGGCATCAGCTTACCCGGTGTAGTGGCCAGTTGTAGATAGTCGCGGTGGATCTTTCGGATGCGCCGCCCCCCGAGTCTAACCAGATATGCGGTCCTGCCCACGCGTTCATGGATTTTATAAGGCACGCTCTAGCGCAGTGCCAATCTGGCGCAGTAGTTGCAGGGGGCTGCAGACAGCAGGTGGACCCGGGCGTAGACTTGGTCTCCCGTTCGGACTAGGGGTGGCTCCCACGTTGTCTTGGGGGTGATTTTCTGCGAGTAGGACGTTTGTCATCGTCGTGCGTCTTCACACATGTCTGTCCTGTGCTAATCGCGTTCCTCCGTCCCTTCTCCATCGTGCAGCGTCCCGTGGGTGGCCCATTCGCCTGGGAGGTGCAGATTACTCCCTTGCACCATCTCGGCAGGGGGTGTGGCCTGTGGCTGCGTTCACACGACAGCGGATGCAGAACAGGGCGTCGGCAAGATGTTGGTCCCACTTCGAGAGGTCATCAGTCAGTCGGAGTCGTAGTTGGATCTTCATGTCCTGGTTCCTGCGCTCGGTATTGCGGGCGGGGGGCTCCATCTGTGTCCCCCCCTTACTCGTTTCCCGTCGGCTCTTGGTCGTGCGAGGTGGTGGGTAGCCGGTAGGCGGGTTGTGTCGTGCGCCGGGCGTTTGCCCCCTACGACAGTTGCTGTGCCAGTGATACGTGCCCTGGGAGCATCCTAACCTGCACTGATGCGGTTGATAACTCGCAATGGCCTCTGGCCGCGTCAGGCTGTCGGTGAGTAGCATTCTTGGCTCCCTGAGGTTGGGGCCCCTCTGTTGTGGTTGGGGTGGTGGTGCCTGGATTGCTAGCAGGTGCCGGCGGTTGCGTGGGCTGCTCCGTTCTCGCTCGGGGCCACGTGCGCTCCTTCCCCACATCCTCTGAACATTTTGCTCCGTCGCCACCGCGAGTTGCACGTATTCCATGACGGTGTTTACATGGGTGACGGGCATGAACGGCTGGAGCTCGTCCCTCAACAGTAGGGTGATGGTGGGGAGTGCTCTGGTGGGATGTGCGAGTGGTGCTATGCGCTTGATAAGCTGTAGCTTGTGTGCCACGAAGTTCTCAACGGGTTCGCCGTCTCGCTGTGTGTTCCCGTAGAATTGTGCAGTGCATTGCACCATCGTCGCGCCTGCATCGAACCGTTGGCTGAAGGCCTCCGTGAACTCCTGCCACTCCATATCGAAGCGGCCCCATAGGCGCCACCATGTCAGGGCGCTTCCCCGCAGCTGTTCGCTGGTCCGCTCGGGCCACTCGTCGATTGGGGTTCCGCTTCGCGTGAGTCGGATTTCGCACTGGTGGAGGTATGCGCGAGGGTCCTCGTGAGGCACACTACTGAATTCGGGTAACCTCGATGAGTACGGGGCGGTTCGCACTGACTCCATGCGCGTGTTGGTGGGTCGCGTTGCTATGTCGTGCCCAATCGGTTGTGCTGTGGTTTGGTGTAGGGGCATGCCGTAACATGTGTTTGGCTTGTTCCCGGTGACTGGCACTGTCAGTGTGGGTTGTGGTGGTATTGTATACCCTGTCTCTAATTTTTCCTTCCAAATCTTCTCCCTGTCTATGTTCCACTGTTCGTGGTTCGGTTGGTTGGTTGGTTGATGATGTGGTATTGGTTTGCGCTGCGCATTGGCACGTGCTTTGCCAAGGCAGTGAGCCTGTCAGCAAGTCGGCGGTTCTCGGTTGCTTGCAGTGTGCGCATGTCTCATTGGATGTTTGGTGAAACATAGTTGTGTTGCGACTCTTGGTGCTGTGGACAGCTGTTATCGTTGACGTGCCACGCGCGCCTTAGCGGGTCCGCGGGCTAGGTGCCCAGACAGCCGCACAAAGCGGAGATCGCGATTGGGAGGGTGGGTTGGTTGTGCGCGCTGCTCCAGTGGCCGGGAGAAGGGGGTGGTGCGGACACCCGTGTGAAGGTAGGGGCCGAGAGCGCCCGGACAGCCGCACAAAGCGGAGGTAAAGAATGGTCGCGGCAGAGGAGGGGATGCGGATGGGCGTGCGAAGCGACGGCCGAGAGCGCCCGGACAGCCGCACAAAGCGGAGGTGAAAAACGGTCGTTGAGGGGAGGGGATGTCGGGCTGTGGCGTCGCGCTCCCGCGTCGCGAAGGACGCGAAGCTTGATGTTGCGGGTGGGTGGGGATAAGCTCCTATGTCCTCTCGCCTCGACGTGCCGTCTGTCTTAACCTGATTCGTTCTCGCCCGCAAAATGGCCGTTTCGTGCCCGCTTTGTAGTCTGAGTTGGGAATGGCTTGAAGAATTCTGTTTTTAAATTTCTCCTGGTTTGTTTTCTGTCCGGTTTTGCTTGACGGGCGTTTCTCTTGCTAATTTATTTTGCACTATTTGCCACACGCAGAGGCGCCATTTGCCGTCAGCCGGGGTTTCGGTTGCGATTCCCGCAGCGAGTCTAAGGAGCTGTGCGTGAAAATTGGTGTATTATCCGGGAGGGCGCCAGGCTAGCTCTGTCGTCTAACCGTGCGTGGGTCGATCGGCCCCAGCGTGTCCCCTAGACTCGGTGGCTTGACTTGGAAAGTAGCGACTGCCGGGTTAATCCCTGCACCGTAGAAAAAAAACCGACCCGGAGTCGCGTGGGGAGTTGCGTTGAAAAAGTATTTGGTGATGACTATAATTACCAGTCGTGAGGAATCAGAGACAAAACTTGAAGGCTCCCCACGGTACGCGCATGTCCACTCCGGGCCGCTAGCTGATCAGAACTCAGAACTCCTTCAGGGGTTGGCTTGCGGGGGGGGGGGGGGGGGGGACACTCCCACCATGCGCCAAGGTTACGCCACTCGTCTCATTTGGGTGGAGACTTGGCGAGGGGTGTGTTCCGCCAGCAGGAGCCAGTACTGCGGGCTGAGGCCAGGCTAATGGCCTTCGGTCGGTACGACGTCAAATCTGTTATCAAAGAAACAGTCAATTCTCAGATTTTGATTGTTATTTTGAAATATTGCCCAATGTAAATACAAATGTGCATGGAAATAAATTACTCGATTTAAAGTATTTGCACAAATTACTGTGTAACAAGATGTACTATTTTGATGTAATAGGCTACTTAAGGCCGGGCTACATTCGCAATAGCATGCAAACAGCACACATATAGCACACTCGCACAGAGATAGCACAGAGCTAGATGCTACATTCACGCACAACACAACACAATAGAATACAGGAAGCATTCAAAAAAGTTTTTTAAATGCATAACTTTTGTTTACAATTTTGGTCGCTGAAGTTGGCATAAGTTTGTTTATGTTATGTTTGTTTAGATTCGTTTGATTTTATTGTGGAAGGTTTTCGTTAAACCCAGAAATATTTTAAATACTTCAAAGTTTATATACAAAACACGAGCTTTCAAAAATACATACCGGTATCACTGTTTATTTAAAATCCGGCTTCTTTAACACATTCATACATGGACTTCCAAGCATTTAACTTAGCTTCTTCATTTTTGTATCCAGCGGATCCCCTGTCATACAAAATATTTTTACTTTCTATTACTGCTATAAAAAAGCTATGAAATAAGCCTTCCATTTTTATGTTATCGTGTGTTTGAAAACAATAACAAACTACTCAAGTCAACAACACCAATACTTTCGTGACAATTGTTATTTTATAAGCCCACTAGAGTAGTACTTAAACTGTTTGCTGATTGGCTACCACCAGGGTGGCGCACAGAAAATAACCTAAAAGTTAAAAGTGCGCCGATACTGTGCTATTTTTCTGTGCGCGTGCTATTTGCCAATGTGGCAGCTCATATCTAATAGTGTGTGTTGAACCTCTGTGCGTCTGTGCTGTTTGCGTGCTATTGTGAATGTAGCCCGGGCTTTACCCTCTTTTATTGCATAATAGTCTCAGGGTCATTCCATTGTTACGGACGGGACAGTTGACGCCGCCGTCAGTGCTCCCTCTGAGAGCACAGGCCGTTATGTGTCCTCAACACCTGATCAGTGCCGCGCCTCGAACGCGCCCGCGCGGGCAACGTAGTGCAGTGCCCCGAACGGCGTGACGTCAGTCACTGCCTCCTACGTGTGCAAAGCGCCCGGCCTGGTGTGGCACTGCGCAAGGGTATTGTTTTTCATGCATTCGAGAATATAAACAGAAACTAATAAATCTAAAACCATCAATAATCAATGTTAATGTAATAATCAGTTTATAAAGGGTTATAATTCACAACGCTGGCCGAAGTCATCTTCCCGCGCTCCGCAGTTTTCCCGCGGAATTTCCCCCCTCCCTGGCCCCGGCGGCCAGGGAGGTTAGTGAGTCGCCATCCAGCACTCGCCCGGGCCGGCAGCTCACGCACGGGGAGCCTTCAATTTTCGCGCCAACACCATGTAACTGCAATAGGTAAATATAGTCCAAACGATTTATATCAGCTCCCCGGTCGGCCCAAATCGGCCGTTAGCAACCTCGCGCGGTCTTTTAATAACATGTGTATCCCATCAGGGATTTTTATATTTTACGTAAGCAATTAGGTGACCCGTCGGGGCACCTGCGCCTCACGCTATTACGTCCCACCTCGGGACATAGGTCTTGGCCCACGCAGGGCGGCACTGCGCCAAACGCGACCACAAACATTCGGACGAGTCATCAACTGGGACTTGCCGCGGCCACGTGTACGATATCGTTCCAGATTCTCACGTGTCCGTACCCAGCTTAACGTGGCCTTCGCCACCCCGCGGACTATCCGCTCATGCATATTCTCCTGTGCGGGACTAATCGCAGCAATTCAGTGTAACGTGTTTTAATAAGTAAATATTCTCCTGTGCGGGACTAATCGCAGTAATTCAGTGTAACATGTTTTAATAAGTAATCATTCTCCTGTGCGGGACTAATCGCAATCACTCAGTGTCATATGTTTTCTTAATTAATCTGCGGGACCGATCGTCCGCACGCTTCACGCCACGTCCGTATACTCTCGCAGAGACCCTAGCAGGTTCAAGTGCGCAGAGCTTAGGTCGACGATGAAGCGGCCAGTCATGTGAAGGTGTGACCTGTAGAGTGTGCGACGTAATAAATAACCAAAAGAACTCGTGTGTTTCATTAATAAGGCGTCCTGGGAGGCCATAACAGCCCGGGGAGTCCTTTGTCGCCGCATCCCTGCCTACCGCCACGAGGCCAGGAACCCCACCCTTGAGATTCAAAATTAACCCACTAGTGTAAATTTACGTAAATTCAGATCAGGCAACGGGGACGGCGTCAAAATGGCGCCCAACTAGTGTGGCTAGAACATCACCAAACTCTTTCGACAATCAAGCCAAGAAAACGAAACGGAGAATTTAGTGGACAAAGGGCTCGAGTAGGGACAGTGCAACAGCGCGCAGCGTGGCAACACCGCGCGACGGAGCGGCGCCGCGCCAGCCGGACAACCCCGCCCCCGCATTCCTGCCCGCGCAGTACCCCTCCCCTCCTCCGCCCGAGACCACCCCTCAGCCCGCACGTCACTCCACTCACCACCCCTTCCCTCCTACGCCCGATACCACCCCTTAGCCCGCGCATCGCTCTGCTCACCACCCCTCCACACCACGCTCCACCCCTAGGTCAGCTGTGAGGGGTGATGTAGGACAGCCGCGAGCCAAGCACAGTGGAGCAACAAGGTTATAAGTCACCACGAGTCTCTGAAGATGAACGACTTCCAGGAGGCCTACGAGGCATGGGCAAGCGAGGGCTACCCATGCCCAGGGTACAACTGGGAGTACGAGGAACAGGACGAGTGGGAGGATGACGTCACCGCAGAGTACTCTGAGGGGCCGGAAGTAGACTGGATGCCGCCACGATTGTACCACATGACACAGCACGCATCGCCGCTTCCACACACGGCCAGCCACCACGCCGCTGTCGCGGCCAAGATGCCGCCCACTTTAAGAACAACCGAAACACCCGTCCGCACCTCGTCGCCGCCCCCGACGCCGTCGCCGCCCCCGACGCCGTCGCCGCCCCCGACGCCGACGCCGCCCCCGCCATATGGGGCGGAGACGACATCACCACAGGTAGAGGAAGGCACGCCCATCCAGCCCCTGTGGTACAATTGGCACGCGGGGATCGGGTGGACACGTCAGGACGATGCGGACGCGCCGCCTCCGACGCCGCCCCCTGTTGCCGCCCAGGTGGCAATTGGGCCAATCAGAACGGTCACTTCGCGACAACGTCGGCCGGATCACCAGGTGGCGGATCACACGCAGCACCATTGCGGATCCCGAACACCACCTCCGGCACCACCGACGACGCCGCCCCCAGCCACTGAGAGCGCAGCTGGCGCGGCCGCAAGCCTCAAAACGGCCACTTTGCGACACCGCCGGCCGGATCACCAGGTGGCGGATCACACGCAGCACCACTGCGGATCCCGAACACCACCTCCGGCACCACCGACGACGCCGCCCCCAGCCACCGAGAGCGCGGCTGGCGCGGCCGCGCGTCGCGAATTCACCACATCGCGACCTAGTCCAGATCACCAGGTGGCGGATCACACGCAGCGCCACTGCAGATCCCGAACACCACCTCCGGCACCACCGACGACGCCGCCCTCAGCCACCGAGAGCGCAGCTGGCGCGGCCGCGCGTCGCGAATCCACCACATCGCGACCTAGTCCAGATCACCAGGTGGCGGATCACACGCAGCACCACTGCGGATCCCGAACACCACCTCCGACGCCGCCCCCAACTGCCGTGAAGGCTCACGGGGGGTGGGCGCGATGCAAACCGGCCGTGCTCCCACTCGCGCCGCAGAAGGCGCCATACAACCGCCTGCCGCTGAGGGCGCCACCACGCGCGCCACCTGGGGCGCGCCGCCGCCTGCCACTGAGAGCGCCACCTGGGGCGCGCCGCCGCCTGCCACTGAGAGCGCCACCTGGGGCGCGCCGCCGCCTGCCGCTGAGGGCGCCACCACGCGCGCCACCTTGGGCGCGCCGCCACCTGCCGCTGAGGGCGCCACCATGCGCGCCATCACACGCGCCACCTTGGGCGCGCCACCGCCTGCCACTGAGGGCACCACCACGCGCGCCACCACATGCGCCACCTTGGGCGCGCCGCCACCTGCCACTGAGGGCGCCACCACGCGCGCCACCTTGGGCGCGCCGCCGCCCGCCGCTGAGGGTGCCACCACGCACGCCACCACACGCGCCACCTTGGGTGCGCCGCCGCCTGCCACTGAGGGCGCCACCACGCGCGCCACCTTGGGCGCGCCGCCGCATGCTGCTGAGGGCGCCACCACACGCGCCACCTTGGGCGCGCCGCCACCTGCCACTGAGGGCGCCACCACGCGCACCCCCTTGGGCGCGCCGCCGCCTGCCGCTGAGGGCGCCACCTTGGGCGCGCCGCCACCTGCCACTGAGGGCGCCACCTGGGGCGCGCCGCCTGCCACTGAGGGCGCCACCACGCGCGCCACCACGCGCACCGCCTTGGGCGCGCCGCCGCCTGCCGCTGTGGGCGCCACCACACGCGCCACCTTGGGCGCGCCGCCGCCTGCCACTGAGGGCGCCACCACACGCACCACCTTGGGCGCGCCGCCGCCTGCCGCTGAGGGCGCCACCTTGGGCGTGCCGCCGCCTGCCACTGAGGGCGCCACCTGGGGCGCGCCGCCGCCTGCCACTGAGGGCGCCACTACGCGCGCCACCTTGGGCGCGCCGCCGCCCGCCGCTGAGGGCGCCACCACTAGCGCCACCTTGGGCGCGCCGCCGCCTGACGCTGAGGGCGCCGCCACGCCGCCGCTGCCCACCTCGACCGCCGCTGACGCTGATGCACAGGTACCTGACGCCGCCCCATGGACAGCCGCCCCGGGTCTACCAGGTCAGTGTGCCGGCGTACCTTTAAGTGTGTGTGTAAGGTGTTGAGGCACATAGCGGCCACGTCGAGGGGGGGGCATTTGACGCCGCCGTCAGTGCTCCCTCTGAGAGCACAGGCCGTTATGTGTCCTCAACACCTGATCAGTGCCGCGCCTCGAACGCGCCCGCGCGGGCAACGTAGTGCAGTGCCCCGAACGGCGTGACGTCAGTCACGGCCTCCTACGTGTGCAAAGCGCCCGGCCGGGTGTGGCACTGCGCAAGGGTATTGTTTTTCATGCATTCGAGAATATAAACAGAAACTAATAAATCTAAAACCATCAATAATCAATGTTAATGTAATAATCAGTTTATAAAGGGTTATAATTCACAACGCTGGCCGAAGTCATCTTCCCGCGCTCCGCAGTTTTCCCGCGGAATTTCCCCCCTCCCTGGCCCCGGCGGCCAGGGAGGTTAGTGAGTCGCCATCCAGCACTCGCCCGGGCCGGCAGCTCACGCACGGGGAGCCTTCAATTTTCGCGCCAACACCATGTAACTGCAATAGGTAAATATAGTCCAAACGATTTATATCAGCTCCCCGGTCGGCCCAAATCGGCCGTTAGCAACCTCGCGCGGTCTTTTAATAACATGTGTATCCCATCAGGGATTTTTATATTTTACGTAAGCAATTAGGTGACCCGTCGTGGCACCTGCGCCTCACGCTATTACGTCCCACCTCGGGACATAGGTCTTGGCCCACGCAGGGCGGCACTGCGCCAAACGCGACCACAAACATTCGGACGAGTCATCAACTGGGACTTGCCGCGGCCACGTGTACGATATCGTTCCAGATTCTCACGTGTCCGTACCCAGCTTAACGTGGCCTTCGCCACCCCGCGGACTATCCGCTCATGCATATTCTCCTGTGCGGGACTAATCGCAGCAATTCAGTGTAACGTGTTTTAATAAGTAAATATTCTCCTGTGCGGGACTAATCGCAGTAATTCAGTGTAACGTGTTTTAATAAGTAATCATTCTCCTGTGCGGGACTAATCGCAATCACTCAGTGTCATATGTTTTCTTAATTAATCTGCGGGACCGATCGTCCGCACGCTTCACGCCACGTCCGTATACTCTCGCAGAGACCCTAGCAGGTTCAGGTGCGCGGAGCTTAGGTCGACGATGAAGCGGCCAGTCACGTGAAGGTGTGACCTGTAGAGTGTGCGACGTAATAAATAACCAAAAGAACTCGTGTGTTTCATTAATAAGGCGTCCTGGGAGGCCATAACAGCCCGGGGAGTCCTTTGTCGCCGCATCCCTGCCTACCGCCATGAGGCCAGGAACCCCACCCTTGAGATTCAAAATTAACCCACTAGTGTAAATTTACGTAAATTCAGATCAGGCAACGGGGACGGCGTCACAGTTAGACCTTAATAATAATGTTGCACACTGTCTCAAATATATTATTTAACTATTTTATCAATATCTGCAGTTACTCACCCTTAGTACGTAATATACAACAACCAATTGTTGATGTACGAGATAATTATTAATTTTGATTCTTGAATTATACATCTTTTTGGTATTGTTACGGACGGGACACAGTTTGGACAGGATGGCAAAGGTGAGTTTTTCACCGAATATTTTCTGTGAATTATGAAGTGATTTACATCCAGTTATTACAATACATGGTATAGTAGTAGTTAGTTCAAACATGCATAACCTCCTGAAATCAGAATTTAGTTTTTATAACCGTCAATAAAATGTTTTTGAGAAAGTGACAGGTTACGGACGGGACGTTACGGATGGGACAAAAGTCTGAATTTAATTTAGTACTCTTAATTTAGTACTCTGGCTTAAATAATTATCTTAATAAACAGAACATAATGGAATTAAGTAATATCAGCATATATAATGCTATTAATTGTCTATTTTAAAGTTATTATTGGCCTTTGAATCAAAAATGAATACTTAATTTTTTTTTAAAATAATTAAGTGGTTTTTATGCAATTAATTTACTATTTATTAACTAGATAATGAGAAGTTAAAAGTGTGCTATATACTGACAAAATATTAAGTTTTAAGCAAAAGTTAAAATGTTTGTTAGTGAGTGACCTGTTATGAACGGGACATGACCTGACACAAAATATAATTTACAATACCACCTTACTGAACATAACAATTTGGTTTAAAAGTTACTCCTTAATAGCAAAAATTATAACATTACCAGTCATTTCAGTATCATAAATATTTTTTTAAGTTAATAAAAGAAGATTCTACATAATCCCAGGAATTATCTTTTCAAATTTGTAAAAAATCCTATCTCCAAGCTGTTTTAATTCAGGTTCTGGCAGTAAACCTATCACTTCTGAAAAGTTAACAACACATTTCTTCCTTGTATCAGTTTTAAAAAGAATGTCCTGGCATCCAACGCGTACAACCTGCTCCATGTAGAAAATCTCAATGCTGCCATCAACTTCTACTCCTCCCTGGCTCACCACCACATATTTATGTTTTTTCTGCTGTTTACTCTGCCCTACTTGCTCAGTGAGTAGGTACTGCCCTCCTTTGACATTGTTCTTGGTAAGTTTCTGCACAACACACTCTTCATCTGTCTCCGAATCAGTGTACACTTTACGGTAGTATGGAATTATGTTCCTTGGCTTCAATATGTTGTTATCATCAGAAACTTCAGATTCAGAATCACTGGCATTCCCATCAAAATACTTTATTCATCTGTAGTTGAGAAGACTTGGTTCTACCGCTTACAATATATCCCGGGTATAAAAAAGAAGCACGGAAGTAATGACTTGAACGGACTTTTGGAATTAAAGAGATGTTTTTCCATCGCTCTTCTAAGAAAATTCTGTCCTGGTCAATCTCAGCCCTGGGAATAAACATAATCTCAATACCTTGAACAACACTAGAACAAGTTGTGTAAAATTCTTCTGCAGATGAAACAAGAGCTTTCCTTGTTTTTGCTCTCTGCCACACCATCCTTTTCACTGTTCCCCCAACACCATCTACAGCCCCTTTCCCATGAGAGGTTGCAAAAAAGCACCACTCTCCATCCACTCCATAATCTTCTACCAAAAAGCACAGGTTTGACAATGTATACTTATTTTTAAACTGACTGGCAGCACCATCAGAAAAAAATATAACTTCTTCAATAGAGTATTTTGTCGTCAAGTCATTTAGAATTGCTTTGAGGAACACCCATACGCAAAATTTGTCATGGGTTAAATCATCACTTACAATTGCATAGCACTTTTTTGATCCATCACTTAACCATGCAACACATGTAAATATGGTTACTTGAATGTTGCTCCAGTGTGCACTCTGAATCTCGTCCTGCGACACACACGAGTAATTCTCGGCAAAGTCGATCTGTATTAGAGCTTCATGTGGCTGCAAATACTGTTTCTTTTGTTCAAATATGGAGCTTTGGGTCGACTTAACAAAACAATGAATTTTGAATATTGGCAACTTCTTTTTAAGAATATCTATAGCATGCTCTACTGACCCTGCCATGTTGCTTAGAACAGGACGACCATTAATTTCACACCACTGTTTCCATGAAAGATCGGATTGTAAGTCGTAGTCTGCTGGTATAATATCCATAATACCTTTTCTAGAACATTTCTCACACATTTCAGACATACATTTCTCACTCATTATGTCACAGGTAAGTTGAAGAAGTAACTCTCTTCCTGTTTTTGTAAAACTGGCGACTTTCCTTCCCAATGCTTCAAGTAAATAGTTAAAGTTTGCATGATACTCGCATACACACACATTATGTGGCATTTGAGAAGACAACAGAACATGCTTTGGTCTTAGATCATAAAACTTGCTCTTTTTAATAGGAATATCAGGATGCTCTATAGTGAAGAAGGCATATGCTTCTTTTACAGTCATAACCATGTGTCGTTTCTGCTTTTTCTGTATTTCGCCAGTAACTTCATCCTTAACAGTTTTGCAGTCACGCTGACCAGGAGCCTGACGACTGACATCATCTCGCATGTAAAACAATACTACTTTTTCTTTTGATGTACTACATAAGACAGTTGAAATTGCTTTTCTAGGAACTTTTTCAATTAACCTTGAATATTCAAGAGGTACTTCATCACAAATCAATTTTTTTATCACAGCTAACTTTTTGCTTGGGCTTTGAGGAAGGATTCGTTTGACCCTCAGAGTGGCTTTACCAAGAGTCTGCTTGCATTTAAAAGACCCCAGATCGCTTCCATCAATAGTAGGTTTAGTTTTCATTTCTGACTCAATTCGGTGTTTCTTGTTCAGTCTATACAGTCTTTTTCTTTCTTTCTCTTTGAGTCTTTTTAATTTAATTTGTGACTTACCAGATAGTGTATGCTTTATCATGTCCAAATCTTTTTTTGCTTGAGCTCTAGCTACCCTTTTTCGTTCTGCATCTGCATGTTTATATTTCTTCAATTTTTCTTCATCCTGTTTTAGTTTTTCCCTATGTTTACTCACTCTCATTCGGATGCTCACCCTATCCAATTCCTTTTTATCCATCACTGCTTCTGAAACAGAAAAGTACCTACAAATATTTTGCTAGAGTGGCTATACACTGTTTTTAGTTGATTTACAGAATCTCTAAAACTCTCAAAGTAAAGATTTTTGTACTTTACAGTTTTCTAAATTTGTTGATATTATTATAGAAATTCTCATTTGAATGTTAAGTTATTAGCACATGTTTAAGTAAATTCGCAATAATTTACAAGAAACAACAAAATTATTATATATTATAATAAATCTTAAAAACATTACGGACGGGACAAATCTTAAAATGTTAATTATTAGTCCAGAAAATTAATAATCAACATTAAACTTTAAGGTTATGTTTACATATAGTTTAAGTATCCATACATGCATGATAAACAATTACTTGATTAATATTTTATGCGTATAATAAACATTCTTACTTTTTTGTTACGGACGGGACACCATCAATTAGGTCTTCAAGAAACACTAGCTGAAACCTCTGAAAAATAACTTTTTATCACAAACACCATATAGATGGAAGCCAAATGAACTGGTCTTTTCCCTCCAAAACACAGCTGTTAAAGAAACACATATTTAGTCAATGTTAAAGGAGCACCTAATAATTATTATTAGGTACCCATTTTAAAATGAAAAGTTGTGCATGAAAAATTAGAAATAATTGAAAAATGTATATATTTCTAGTTAAATAAGGATATGATGGGTAGTTATAGTCTTATAAAAACATTTTATAGTATGTTTTAATTTTGCACAATTTGGTCCTTTTTGGCATGGAATGGCTGCTCACCTATATTTTAGGGTGTCAAAATTTGGATAAAAAACTTTTCGCGTAAACGTCGCATGATGTTTTTGGTCCCGATATTAGATTCCGAGCGCCTTGTGTGAGTATTTTTTTCGTATAAAGGGGTGTATTTTTAAGTAGAAATATAATATTTATTGGGACATTACCACTTATTTAATTAACGGAAATACGAATCTATCCGACGTGTAAATTTTCTCTTAAAGACAGTTTTAAATGTTGTAACCTTTATTTGTTCATTCGTGTCGCCGCCGTGTACCGCTTATAAAAATGTAGCTAGTGCTAGTTGACACCGTTCATTTTGGTTAGGTTGCTTCCTGTATAGAGTGAGGCCGGGCCCCATCAGAGTCCCAACTCCCACTGCAAGCACATACTCTTGTTTCCTTCCACAAGGTAACACTTGCCCAGATGGGGCCTAACCTGCATATTAAATTCAAAATCAAAACCAAAATCAAAACTTATACTGAAAAATGTAAGGTGGCAAAAACATTGACCGAACACAAATATATTTTTCAAGTTTATTGCTAATCCTTATATCTCATAAATAGTACAAAAATAGTTAGATCTCATAAATATATCACAAATATTTTATAATTTACTAGAGATACCTCATAAATAGTTCAAAAATAGTTAGATCTCATAAATAACAAATATTTTATAATTTGCACACTAATCTATCTGACTTTAATGATTTCTTTGGGTTTTATTTTAAAACTCTAGGCTGGAAAAGCCAACATTTAGGGCGCGGTTACACGGGACCCTGAACTACTTCAGGTGAACATGTTTAAGTAAACACGTTTACAAACGCGAAAGTGTACGGTTACATGGTAGTTGCTAAAAAGTGTGTTCAGCTCTAAAACCGATTGTCTACTGTCAACGAATGTCTGTTGTTGATCTCTATTTTGTATCCAGAAAACGCGGGATTTTCTCACTTGTTTATACAGTATTATCAGCAGAAATTGAATGTGTTTTCATATTGCTCAATACTTATTTACAAATCGGGAATTCAAACAACATGCACAGTAAAAAATTTTAAATTTATTTTTTATTATTGTTTGAGCGAGAGTGTTAAGTTTTAAAAGATAATTAAGGTCAGGATCAATTTTTAAAAAAGTATATAATTACCTAACTTTTGATATATATTTTTTTGCATTCGGTAAAATATTACTCTAACATGTGCCAGGAACACTTTCCATCTTGAATTTCTGGAAAGAACTGTTTATATTCTAAACAGCCAATCAGAGGCTAATGTAGAAGATATGTCGATCTGAACTACTTTGCCAACCTGTTTAAGTTAAATGAGAAATGGCCTCGAACGAAACATGTTCAGACTGTGAATAACCGCACTCAACAGCTGAACATGTTCACCTGAAGTAGTTCAGACTCCCGTGTAACCGCGCCCTTATTATGCTTCATGCCTTTAGACCAAACATTAACAAACTATTACAACTCGTAAGGAAAAGGTATTTGGAGAGCTAAAATAAATTATTGAAAGCAATATGGCCGCCAACAACAAGCAAAATGAACAGGAGCGCAGCAAGTGCCAATCCACATTATGAACACCTAAAGCAACACTAAGTTTAAACAGGTGCAACATATTTGCACAAAACACAAGTCCAATGGTTTCTACTCAAAGTTATTTTCATCATTATCAAAACTTTAAACTCTACTGGCCATAGCATAACAAATAATTACAACCCTCATACTTAGCTCTCCAAAACACCTTGCCTTCTGCAAATCTCTCTCTCTCTCTAATGCCTCATGATGATGTGGGTGATGGTCCTGCTGCTCCATGCTTAACTGGTCAAAATCTCGGGCTTATATACCTATTTCTCACCCCCCCCCCTTTCCCAACTATTGACCCTCCAAATCTCGGTATTAATAGAGATAATTTTCGAATGCTCTAGAAGGATCTTCATACCAGTTCACATAATCGATAAACACCCAATTTCCGGGATTTATTCTTCTTCTTGCTAAATCCGAAGTTGGTAACACTGAATTCGATGTTGCGTAGGAATGAAGTCTCCACTTTGTCTATGGTATTTTGTTTGAAAGTGCACTGTCTTCTGCCGCACACAACCGTAGCCTATCTATGAGTCGTGACGGTACAAGAGGTCAGTTTATTCCTACACGTCAACATGAAAGGTAAGCTTCTTCATGTCCTTAAATGTTTTGTGGTGCAGGGTCATAAATTACCGTATCGTGACCACACACGGTCACATCCTCCTCCCCTGAAACTGCACTGCAGGAGGGCATCTTCTTCCAGGTGATGAAAAGTCTTGGGATGGCCAGTCACAAGTCAGATCTTCACCTGTCAGTTTCCACAGGTCTAGAAGCCGAAGTAATCAAGGAAGCGGACGAAGTACCTGCTGGTGGGCGAGCTGCCATCAGAGCTTATGTTGTAACTGAGACTGGAACTGGTGGGTGATGTAGCGGGGGGCCGGCATGCTTCTGCTGTTGGATGCTGAACTGTAGATGGTCTTGAAGAAAATGAAGTTCTCGAAGTTCTCATGCAGCAGTCGGTGTACTCGGTGTCGAGGTAATCCCAGAAAAAGAGGTAGCAAGAGGAGTAAAAGGAGAGACCTACGTAATTCAACCCCTTCCCAAAAAAAAACACAGAGAGAGAGAGAGAGAGAGACCTCCAAAGACACAAATTATCTTGTTAAAAAACAAACTCATATTACAACCTACAAACAATATCACAGATCAAAGCTCGACTAGACAACATATGTCAAATATTTCATACAAAAACGCATCATTAATAAGCGTATAAATTCTCCAAAAGAGCATGGTGATTTTGAACACATCATATTTAACAATCATAATATCAACAAAGATCAACTACAATATTTAGCTTAACTAGGTTACATTCTCACATATATCATAATACTCTTAGATAAAAAGACTTGATCTCGAGAGAGAGAGAGAGAGAGAGAGAGAGAGATCACATTACATTCTAAGAATTAAAGGTTTTCAATTGCCCCACATGGGCTTTGAACCTTTTCATTGGCGGATCTAGTTCCTCCAATACAACTGACACATCTGTTGTGAATTTAATGATCTTATATGGACCCAACCACAGAGGGGCCAGCTTAGCTGAAAAATAGTCAATCTTAGGGCGGTATTCCAAAACATTCAGGTAAGGTAGCGAATAAGCACTACCTTGTTGGGATACAACTGTAACCTATCTCGCAGACTGTATTCCAGAACGCGTCCAAATCCAATTCCTGTTAGGAAACGAAAAAGCAACTGTTTTAATAAACTGTGCCCTGTACGAGGCTAGAAACTAATTTCAATGCATTCTAGCGGATGTTTGGCAACCATCGATGGATTTGCTACGCCAAAATCCTACAGATAGCAGCACTATCGTGCGAATTAATTGGCGTAATTTTAATTTTCTCAGGTAATTTTAAAGTTGTTGATTATTTGTTTTTATGACCATTAAACTATTCAAATATATTCCAGAATAGTTTTTGCTATTATAAAGTTTTATTTGACACACTAGGTAATTTTAAAGTTGTTGATTATTTGTTTTTATGACCATTAAAGTAATCAAATATATTTCAGAATAGTTTTTGCTATTATAAAGTTTTTTTGACACACTAAAACACATTATACATCCCCAGATTATAATTAAAATGACTATGTATGAGTTAATGGCGCCAGATGCGATTCAGCCATATGGGAGAAATCAACGAAAAAGTGAGCTCTGCGCATGCGCGTGATTTTGGCAACGAAACGGCAACAGATAGGACACCAAAAATCAGTGCCCTAAAAATAAGGTACTGGCCGTGTCCTATCGTGCACTTGGAATATGGTTAGGGTACAGGTATCGCATATTCATCACCTAAACCCTTATTTTTGTGTCTTGGAATACGGCCCTTAGAACTAAGAAAATTAGATTCTAACAATTCCAAATCACCCACTTTAAATGAAACATCCAATTTAGTCTTATCATATTTCTTTGCTAACTTTTGGTGGTAGTGAGATAAATTTTTAACATCAGCCCAAACATCATCCATCTTTTTATTTTCTGATTCCCAAACAAAGGGATTCAATGACCACATATTAATCAGAAAATGAAACAACGCTCTTCCTAAGAAAAGTTGTGAAGGGGTATGCTTAGTAGCATCATTAATTACATTATTGAAGCACAAGGCCAGGTAGTACATGGATTCATCCCACTTGCGCTGTGAATCATCTGTAAGAGCTCGAAGAGCTACTTTTAAGGTCCTGTTATACCTTTCCACAATATTCCCTTGGGGATGATAGGGTGAAGTGTGCACCAACTTAGTTCCCCAATCGAACAACAAATTTTTCATTTCTACTGATGAGAAATAGGTGGCATTATCACAAACTATGGAAACTGGGGACCCAAAATTAGGGAAAAGTTATTATCCCAGATGTCGACATATCTCACTAGCCTTAATATTCCTCAGAGGGAAAAAGAAACAATACTTGGTAAAACTATCAACACCTACCAAGATAGCTGTATAACCTGACGTGGTTCGTGGCAAAGGACCTACTACATCTAGATACAAACGCTCCCAAGGATAACTGGCGACATTAGCGGCATACTTACCCTCACTTTTTTTATTACGCGATTTTGCCTTTTGGCAGCTTACACAAGCTTTAACTTTCTGTTCTATCTCCTTATGCAAACCCGGCCAAATAAACAACTCAGTGATCCGCGCTATTGTTTTATCACGCCCTACATGGCCACCAAAAAATGAATTATGATAATAGTCGTATATCATACTACGAACCTCCTCTGGTGCAAAAATGCGAAATTTTCCTTTTTTGGTAGTTAACCCTACTAGTCCCTTATTTAAACAATAATCTGATGTTCCTTTAGCAATATGCATGCAATGCACGCTCTCTGTCGAGTGCCGAGTCAACTAAATTTTATGGCCCTCACTCTTTCGTGTTAAATGTGTACTACGACGATAGTTATGCGCATAGAACATTAAGGGTTCGTTCGTTCAGGCTCGCATTCAATCACATATTTTGTTTTTCTATAGTTGAAGAAAGGTTTTTGTTGCATGACTTATTCATTTAAATTGTTTGACGTGCTTTTTTTTTATACTTAACTTTGTAAATAAACGTACTTTCCATTAATGGTTTTTTGTTTTTATGAATAACTTTTCTATGATTTTTTTTTTCCCGCATAAACATCGCACCCCTACTTTTCAAACGATTTTTAGAATAAAAAGTGCGACGATTATGCGATTAAACACGGTATTGACTTTAAGAACAGAATTTACATAAACACTGTTGATAAGATAATTAACACTGCAACTAAATTTTGAAATTTACTACTTAATTACTAGAATTACACTAACAAACACAAAATAAGGGAAAAAGAGTAAAAATTTTCTATCATGTATATACCATTAATACTTAAACTGAATAGCTTGATTCTTTCGTGCACGATGCTTGCTGTTTTAATTTAATATATTAAAGATAATAAACATAATAAAACTTGTGATATAACAAAGAATTGTTATAGTTGAATACATATGAAAACATTTTCACAAGACTTTACTTAATTTGTGTGTATTGTGTTAAAGGGTTTTCATTTGGTAGGTATGAAGAAAATTCATGGACATAAACATCGTGCACCAAAGAATCAGGCTATTAAGATTGACATCGTACCAACCGAAGGCCATTAGCCCGGCCTCAGCCCGCAGTACTAGCTCCTGCTGGCGGAACGCACCCCTCGCCAAGTCTCCACCCAGATGAGACAAGCGGCGTAACCTTGGCGCATGGAGGGAGTGTCCCAACCTCCGCACGCCGACCCCTGAGGCAGTTTTGATCAGCTCGCGGCCCGGAGCAGACGTGTGCGTACCGTGGGGAGCCTTCAAGTTTTGTCTCTCTGATTCTTCACGACTGGTAACTATAGTCATCACCAAATACCTTTTTCAACACAACTCCCCACGTAACTCCGGGTCGGTTTTTTTTCCACGGTGCCGGGATTAACCCGGCCGTCGCTACTTTCCATGTCAAGCCACCGAGTCTAGGGGACACGCTGGGGCCGATCGATCCACTTACGGTTAGACGACAGAGCTAGCCTGGCGCCCTCCCAGAAAACACCCCAATTTTCACGTACAGCTCCTTAGACTCGCCGCGGGAATCACACCCGAAACCCCGGCTGATGGCAAATGGCATCCCTGTGTGTGGCAAATAGTGCAAAATAAATCAGCAAGGGAAACACCCGTCAAGCAAAACCGAACAGAATACAAACCAGGAGAAATCTCAAAACAGAATTCTTTAAACCATTCCCAACTCGGACGACAAAGCGGGCACGAAATGGCCATTTTGCGGGCGAGAACGAATCAGGTTCAGACAGACAGCGCGTCGAGGTGAGAGCACATAGGAGCTTCTCCCCACCCCCCCACAACCACCAGCTTTGCGTCCTTCGCGACGCGGGAGCGTGACGCCACAGCCCAACAAATCCTGCCCTCAGCGACCGTTTTTCAGCTCCGCTTTGTGCGGCTGTCCGGGCGCTCTCGGCCGTCGCTTCGAACGCCCATCCGCATCCCCTCCTCCGCCGCGTCCATCCTTGAACACCGCTTTGTGCGGCTGTCCAGGCGCTCTCGGCGCCGCTGAGCACGGCTGTCAGCACTTCCCCTCCTCCACCACGACCATTCTTTCCTCCGCTTTGTGTGGCAGTCCGGGCGCTCTCATCCCCTTCCTTCACACGGGTGTCCGCACCACACCCTTCTCCCGAGCCACTAGAGTGGCACGCGCAACCAACCCGCCCTCCCAATCACGATCTCCGCATTGTGCGGCTGTCCGGGCACCCAGCCCGCAGGCCCGCTAAGGCGCGTGCTTCACGTCAACGATAACAGCTGTCCACAGCACCAAGAGTCGCAACACAACTATGTTTCACCAAACATTCAACAGGACATGCACACACTGCAAGCAACCGAGACCACCGACTTGCTGACAGGCTCACTGCCTTGGCAAAGCACGTGCCAATGCGCAGCGCAAACCAATACCACATCATCAACCAACCAACCAACCGAACCACGAACAGTGGAACATATACTGGGAGAATATTTGGAAGGAAAAAGTAGAGACAGGGTATACAATACCACCACAACCCACACAGACAGTGCCAGTCACCGGGAACAAGCCAAACACGTGTTACGGCATGCCCCCACACCAAACCACAGCACAACCGATTGGGCACGACATTGCAACGCGACCCACCAACACACGCATGGAGTCGGTGCGAACCGCCCCATACACATCGAGGTTACCCGAATTCAGTGGTGCGCCTCACGAGGACCCTCGCGCATATCTCCACCAGTGCGAAATCCGACTCACGCGAAGCGGAACCCCAATCGACGAGTGGCCCGAGCGGACCAGCGAACAGCTGCGGGGAAAAGCCCTGACCTGGTGTTGCCTATGGGGCCGCTTCGATATGGAGTGGCAGGTGTTCACGGAGGCCTTCAGCCAACGGTTCGATGCAGGCGCGACGATGGTGCAATGCACCGCGCAATTCTACGGGAACACACAGCGAGACGGCGAACCCATTGAGAACTTCGTGGCACACAAGCTACAGCTCTTCAAGTGCATAGCACTACTCGCAGAGCCCACCAGAGCACTCCCCACCATCACCCTACTGTTGAGGGACGAGCTCCAGCCGTTCATGCGTGTCACCCACGTAAACACCATCATGGAATACATGCAACTCGCGGTGGCGACGGAGCAAAATGTTCAGAGGATGTGGGGAAGTAGCGCACGTGGCTTCTAGCGAGAATGGAGCAGCCCACCCAACCGCCTACACCTGCTAGCAATCCAGGCACTACCACCCCAACTATAACAGAGGGGCCCCAACCTCAGGGAGCGAAGAACGCTACGCACCGACGGTCTGATGCGGCCGGAAGCTAGCGGGTGTTATCAACCGCCGCAGTGCAGGTTAGGAAGCTCCCAGGGCACGTATCACTGGCACAAAGTCTGTTCTAGGGGGGCAAACGCCCGGCGCACGACACAACCCGCCTACCGGCCATCCACCACCTCGCACGACCAAGAGCCGATGGGAAACGAGTAAGGGGGGGACACAGATGGAGCCCCCGCCCGCAATACCGACACGCGAACCAGGTGATGCCATGACCATGGTAACCCACCGACGACAAGGGAAGCACGATGAGAACCACCAACCACGACACTTACGACAGGACGCGATGAACCTTGCACCGCAACATGCTCAACCACCGAGTGCATCCACCGTGCCGACATATGCCACATGAGCGCCGGTGACAACCACGACGAGCCACGACAAGCGCAGACCACCACAACACCTCGCTACCGAAGACCACCAGGTATGCCAACCACGTCAGAACCCACCACGACACTTACGACAGGACCCGGCGACCCCAGCACCACACCATGCTCAACCACTGAGCGCACCCACCGCACCGACATACACCACGCCCAATAGCCCGGCCACGGCAGACCAATCCAGTTACAACAACCCCGCAGGATGGGACAACTCCCACAACCCAGTGACCACCTATTGCGTGCCCGTCGAGGTGAATGGGCGCCCGACCCTCGTGTTCATCGACACGGGGGCGAGCCAGGTGTTCATCCACCCCTTGCTGGTACCTACAGGCACCTTCCGCCCACACCAGGGCGAGCTCTGGCTGGCAACCACCACCGCCGGCCGGATGATGGATCACGTGGATGTGAAGGTAATCCTTCGGGAGCTAACTACACCAGTGACCGCTGTTGTGGGAGTCTTGAGGGAAGAGCTTGTGTTAGGGCAACCCTGGCTGGCAGAACACAATGCCGTGTTGGAGATGGGGCCAGCTAAAATCAATGTGGAGCGAACTGAGAGGTTCGCTGTGTATGCGGTGGGTCGAACACCTAGACCATCAGGCCCGACCATAACCCTAGACGACCTCCACCACGATGTACTACCGGAGTTTCGTAGCGCCATCAACAAAGTCCTACACGAACGACGAGATGTGTTCGCGACCGCCGAGCCCTTACGGCACACCACTGTAGCCGAGCACTCCATCCCGACCACCACCGACCAACCCATCTATGAATCACCCCGGGGTTATGGGTACAAGGAGAAGAGGATCATACGGGAGCAGGTCACTGAAATGCTGCACAGTAGGGTGATCGAACACTCCAATAGCCCCTACAATGCGTGTATCATTCTGGCTCCCAAAAGGAACGGTACCCTGCATTTTTATACTGATTTTCGCCCCCTCAATGCAGTAACCATCAGCGCACCACCCCCACAGATCAGCATCGAGACGGCGGTATCCGGCTTTGGGAGGGCTGTGTGTTCAGCACGCTAGATCTGAAGTCGTGGTACTGGCAAGTGCCAATCAAACACCAAGACCGGGAGAAAACCTCCTTCACTGTCCCCGATGGCAGGCGATTCCAATACAGGGCCATGCCTTTCGGGCTCAAGAGTGCACCAGCGACATTCCAAGCAATGATGATGCAGGTGCTAGAAGGGTACCTCGGCCAGTTCGCCCTCGCATATCTAGACGACGTTATCGTCTTCTCGGAGACATGGGAGGACCACTGCCACCACCTAGCACTTGTGCTCGAGAGACTCGCTACCCACCACCTGACCGCGAACCCCTAAATGCCACCTGTGTACCGAGGAGGTGGAATTCCTGGGGCACCGTGTTAACGCGGAGGGGAGCCAGACTCAGACTGGCCATCTCCAGAAGATCGAAATCGCGGAGGCCCCACGTACGAGGAAGCAGCTCCAAAGGTTTATCGGTCTGATCAATTGGCCGAGGGTATACATACCCGATTTCTCCCGGGTAATCGCATCCCTCACCGACCTGCTGTCACCGCAAAGGCGCTAACACTGGGGCAGCGATACGCAATGCGCATTCTAGGAGGTGAAGAGCGCGTTCACTATCTGCCACACCCTTGCGCGTATTGACCCCGAACGCCCACTCATCCTGTAGACAGATGCCAGCACCTTAGTGGTAGGCACCGTTCTGTTTCAAAACGACCACCTAGAAGACAAGCACGTAGTGTAGTACGCCACTGCAAAGTTCGGGCCTGCTGTGCGTAGATACCACAGCAATGAGCAGGAGTGTTTGGCTGTGATCTGGGCAGTAAAAAAGTACCGGCCGCATCTCGAGGGCGGACCTTTACTCTCCATACCGACAACCGCTGCCTCGCCTGGCTCCAGACAATGCAGGGCAGAAAAGGGAAACTCATACGGTGGGTATTACTCCTCCAGTCCTTCGACTTCGTGGTGGAGCACGTGCCAAGGCGAGAAAATCAGCTGCCAGACGCCCTGTCGCGGCAACCGAGCGACCAACAAGAGGTCATCGACGTGGAGGAGTGGGAGGACATGCTGCAACATACGCTTCGATAATCTTTGAATAAGTGTTTACAGTATGAAACTAGTATGGCAGCCCATCTCTATAAAAGGTTGTTGGCTGAGTCAGTGTGATGTAGGCGCCTCCTTCCAGGCCTACTGAATGCGACACTAGCGCCATCTGGATTTTTTATATATAGGGCTGTAATTATTTTGCTCGTTCTGTTCTGTTCCGGGAGCGATCGCCGTGAGGGGTGCTTCGGCGTCGCGCCGTGTTACGCATGGCTAGGAAGTGTTCTCTGGTCAGTGTCTTACTTTTTTTTTCTTTATTGATAATTCTGTAGTTTGCCTTCTGCGTCATGTTTGGCTTGCCTCCTTTTGGCCTGATAAGGTAATGTTTGCTGGACACCGAATTTGTTTCGTAATTTTCTGGTTTGCATTGCCAGTGTGTTTCACCTTGTGCATTTCTTTTATTTTATTTAATTTTTTTGCTTTCGACCATTTTCCGTTGGGGCGTTTGCCATTTTTCTCCGCCGCACCTCTCATGTCCGGACAGAGAGCATTCTATCTGCAATTGCTTAATTTAAATAACGTTAGCACATAACATTTGTATATTGGCTATTTGTATTGCTCACGAGTACCTGTTTACGTAATTCTTTCATTCGTAACTCTTGTTATGTGTTGCCCCTCTACATTCATATGGGGCTTGATTTAAAGAATAATAAAGTTGTATATTTTTGTATTTCTGATATTTACGCTTTTTTCTTTAGGTTTTTTTTGGGGGTTAATTGTTCTCGCACAACACGTCTGGCACTCTGTCTGTCCCTTTACAAGGGCCATTGCTTTTTTTATGTTTCTAATTGTTAACGTCATTGAGGAAAAGTGAGGTAGTTTTCCCCTTCCCTTTCACGATACTTCAAATTCTACGGAACTCTGCTCACAGAGTGTTTTTGCTGTTGTGTTTACTGTTTCAGAGACATGTCTTCGCCGGTGGTTGCCTGGTTATATAAGCTGCACAAGGAGGAACTCATCCAACATTGCAAAGAAAATCAATTAGAGGCTTCGGCAACGGACACCGTGGCGGTGCTTCGTGCGCGCCTCGCTCAGTTCGTGCGTGACTTGTGTGCAGCCATTCCTGAGCCCCGGTCACGGCAGTTCCCTCCTGACGTGAGTCCGCCCACGGGCGCTTCCTTTAATCAGAAGCTCTTCTTTGTAGCCTTAAAGCCGCTCCCTGTGTTGGGCGGAAGCGAGCCGCGTGCCACTTTGGATTTTGTGATCGCCACGGAGCGATTGTTTAAATTGAATTTGGTTCCTGCTGAGGCTTTCATGAAAGCCCTACTGAGTAAGTGCACTGGCACTTACGTGCAACTACTTACGCAGGCTATTTCACATGGCGACGATTTCGCGGCGTTTAAAAGACAGTTGGTTCACACTGTTTGTCCACCCCGTGTTCTCGACGTGTGTAAACGAGAGCTGGTTTTTCTCTTTCAAAAGCCCGATGAATCTGTCACTCAGTTTGTAAATTCTGTTAGTGATTATGCCGATGCTTTGAGTTTGGGAATTCCTGAAGGAGAATTTGTGCTGTTGATCCTAGGTAATCTTGCGCCGGTGGTGCTTCAGAACTGCGCTATGTTGACACCTCCATCTACCCTAAATGCCTTATGTGAGTGGGGTGGCGAGGTAGAAAGCCGTATCGCTGCGGCATGCAAATACCGCTCTGAATTTCCCGTGTCTACGTGCGGCACTGACTCTAAGTCACCACCTTTCAGTAGAGAATATTTTCCCCCAGGCATGTCGGCATGACTGACTGTCGGCCTGCTACTTATGCGCGACCACCTGACTGAAGTGCATGTTCTGGCGATGCCGCGCCAGTTTTCGAGGGACGCGCCCCAGTGAGTGACATGTTACGTCATTCGTTCGACGAGCTGCTCCCGCATGTCGCCTCGCGCGCCGGAGTGCGCGCTCATGTGAACGAGTCTCCCGGTGGGCCGGCCCGTCCGCGTGGCCGCCCGATCGGCGGTATCCATACTTGTATAAGCGAGCCGCCCGTCGCGCTTGCTAGCCCCTGCGGTGTGTCGAGCGGCGCGGCGCTTGCTCGTGTAAGCGAGCCGCCCCTTGCCGCGACCTTGAACTTGACCGTGAATAACGCAGCCGCGCTCCCCGCTAGGATAGATACTCGCGGCCGTGGCCGATGTGCTAATTGTTGTGTTTTCGGACACGTTACGGCCGAGTGCACTAGTTCTCGAGTTAAAGCCGGCGATAGGCGGTGTTTCCGCTGCGGTCAGGTGGGCCATTACCGAGTTCAATGTCCGGGAAACCGGCAATGACGACATGCAGGAAGGGTCGTAGTCGTCGTGTTATGCGCAAATCCTTTCCTCAAGCGTTTTAGCATTTTCTTCCCTTGCTTTTACTGGGTAATTTTTACCCCGCCCTCATCGATACAGGAGCCACTTGTTCGTGCATCAGTGAGGCATGTTTTGACAGTTTGCTTAGCCAGCATCGTCATTTGAAGCGTTTCGTTGTCAATGAGCCTTATGTAATCATTTCCGTGGCCAATGGCGACATCGTGCGCGCCCGTCGCTCGGTGATTTTACATTTTAAGGTTCACAGATTTTCTTGGAGTTGGAAGTTTATTGTGGTTTCTGGACTTACGTCTAATTTTGTTTTGGGTATCGATTTCCTTAGTAACACGCGTTGCGTGTTGGATTTGCATAGACACGAGTTGTCTTTTGGTTTTGCACCATCTAAAAAATTCAGCTGCGGCACGAAAGAAGCGTGCCAATTGTCATGTCCTGTAAGGAACTGACGAGTCACGAATCCGATCAGGCTATCGCTGACTTAGTAAGCGAGTTTCCGGATGTGATAACCCGCAAGATTGGCAGGTAATATGTACTGCCTTATCGCTTCTATGTGAGGGATGAGGTACCCGCTCGTAGCAGATATATAAAGGTGTCACCCCCGAAACTTCAGTTCATGAGAGAAATTATTCAAAAATTGTTGGCTGTCGATGTTATTACCCCATCTACATCCGATTTCAGTACCCCAACCTTCTTGGTACCCAAGAAGGACAGTACGGAATGATGTTTAGTTCACAATTTCCAGGAATTGAATCAGAAGATTATTGATGACAGATGGCCATTACCTACAGTGGAGAGTGCTCTACAGCACTTGGGCAAGGCTCGTATATTTTCAGTTATCGACCTTAATCATAGATTCCACCAATGTCTGTTGGACCCGAGTTGCCGTAAATGTACTGCCTTTTCAACCCCTTTCGGTCATTACCAGTTTAACAGAATTCCTATGGGCGTCACTTTTGGCAGCCAGGCCTTGAGCCACGGGCTTGATCACGTGCTAAGTGATTTCAAATTTCGTTTTGTTTTCAACTACATCGACGACATTATTGTATATAGCAATTCTTTTGAGGAGCACCTTGACCACCTTAGGGAGGTCTTTCTTCGCCTTCGTGCTGCCAAACTTACGGTCAATCCTAAGAAAATTTCCCTTGGCCAAAAGTTCGTGAAGTTCCTGGGCTATGTTATTTCCGAGGGCTCCTTGCTCATGGACCCGGATAAGGTTGCTCCCATTGTCGCCTTCCCAAGACCTAAGAATATCAAGGGTGTGCAACATTTTTTGGGCATGCTTGGGTATTATTCCTGTTTCATCAAGAATTTTGCTGCCCTTTGTGCCCCCTTAAATGCCCTTCGTAAAAAGGACGTTCCTTTTGTTTGGGGCCCGGAACCGGAAAAGGCGTTCGCTACCCTGAAGTCTCAATTGGGCTCTCCTCCCGTTCTGGTCCTGCCTGATTTCAGCAAGCGTGTTGCCCTGTTTGTTGATGCCTCGTCCATTGCCCTAGGAGCAGTTCTCGGCCTCCTGAAAGAGGGCAAACTCCGGCCAATAGCCTTCGCCAGCCGCTCGTTACTGGAGTCTGAACGAAAGTTGGGTACTTACAAGAAGGAGGCTCTTGCCTGCCTGTTCGGCTTGGAAAAGTTCGTATGTCATCTCGACTGTAGGGAATTCGATCTTTTTACAGATAATCAGGCTTTGAGCTGGCTCTGTAACCATCCTCAACAACTGGGCAAGCTGGGACGTTGGATACTTCGTCTTTCTCGTTTTAACTTTGTTATCCATCATGTTCGAGGAGCCGACAATGTAGTGGCCGACATGCTTTCGCGGATGTTTTGTCCCGAGGAGTTTTTGGTTGAAGAGAACGAGTCACCTAGTACCGATGAACTCCTATGTGTGTGCAAGGTTTTCCTGGAGTCCTACCTTAATGTTCGTGTGTGTCAGCTTGACGACGACGTTTGTCAGAAAATCCGTAAGGACTTGCGAGACAAGGAAGTGGTTCCATTTGTGGAGGAACAGGGTCTGATTTATTTTACTGGCAGCTCGGGTCAAGCTCGTAAGGCTGTTGTGACATTAATATTAAGGCCTATGGTACTTAAATACTACCATTCGTCCCTGATCGGAGGCCATCTTGGTATGGATAAAACCTTCCACCGCATTTCTGCGCATTTATACTGGCCGGATCTTCGCAACGACGTTTGTGCCTTTGTCAGATCCTGTCATGATTGCCAGATTTCGAAACCACCCCAAAACACTAGGGTGGGCCTGTACTGTGGAGACCCGCCAGTGGCACCCTGGCATATTGTCCATCTAGATATCTTTGGACCATTGACGTGCTCGCGTAAGGGTAATATGTGCCTGCTTGTCTTGGTCGATATTTTCACTAAATTTGTCATACTTCTACCTCTAAAAAAAACATGAAAGCAGTTTCGATTGTCAAAGCCCTTCGGGAACAAGTGTGGAAGCTCTTTGGAACCCCTGCCATGCTCGTGTCTGATAATGCCAGATACTTCCAGTCTAACATCTACAAGGATATGTGCTTTGAATGGGCAATTAAACCCATCTATAGCTCGGAATATTTCCCTCAGGGCAACCAGTCAGAGCGTGTCAACAAGGTGCTCACGGGGTTCTCACTTCTTTTTATCATTTCAGATCAGACACTTTGGGATTCCGTTCTGAACTACATTAACATGGGTCTTAACTCTGCAGTGCACTCCGCCATCGGCTTTCCTCCTTCCATTCCTTTTATGGGACGCGAGTTCACTCACCCTCTCCTGAATCTCTGGGGACTGCCGTCTCTAAACTCCGCCCTAACTGAGGCTGACCTCGAGAAAATTTTTGATCTTGTTCCCTGTAATCTCCAGAAGGCCTGCCACATTGTCGAGACGCAGTACAACAAAACTAGGCAGCCCCATGGTTTTAAGGTTGGCGATATTGTACTGGTGCGTTCATATGTTCTCCCTTCTTTAGCAGCACAGATCAATGATAAGTTGCTTCCCCCATATGAGGGCCCGTTCACTATTGTGCGTTTTTTGGGCAGTAATACTGTTCTTCTCCAGGATTGTAAGAAAAAATCCAGGTATAAAAAGTGCCATGTAAGCCAGCTGAAAGTTTGTCTCTCTTAACATGTAAGTTGTCTTGTTAGTAAGTATTTAGCAGGTCTTCTCTCCCGTTGTTTTCATTGATTGTACCTGCATGTCATTTATGAATATTCATCTTGAGCTGTTTGCTCGGGCTTACCCATATTGTCAAAAATTTTCCCATAGAAGTTTGGAATTATTTTCTACGGATAGTTGAAGACTTGTATTTTAATAGTAATAGCCATATTCTGATATATTTTTTATGTCCTAATAATCTTTGAATAAGTGTTTACAGTATGAAACTAGTATGGCAGCCCATCTCTATAAAAGGTTGTTGGCTGAGTCAGTGTGATGTAGGCGCCTCCTTCCAGGCCTACTGAATGCGACACTAGCGCCATCTGGATTTTTTATATATAGGGCTGTAATTATTTTGCTCGTTCTGTTCTGTTCCGGGAGCGATCGCCGTGAGGGGTGCTTCGGCGTCGCGCCGTGTTACGCATGGCTAGGAAGTGTTCTCTGGTCAGTGTCTTACTTTTTTTTTCTTTATTGATAATTCTGTAGTTTGCCTTCTGCGTCATGTTTGGCTTGCCTCCTTTTGGCCTGATAAGGTAATGTTTGCTGGACACCGAATTTGTTTCGTAATTTTCTGGTTTGCATTGCCAGTGTGTTTCACCTTGTGCATTTCTTTTATTTTATTTATTTTTTTTGCTTTCGACCATTTTCCGTTGGGGCGTTTGCCATTTTTCTCCGCCGCACCTCTCATGTCCGGACAGAGAGCATTCTATCTGCAATTGCTTAATTTAAATAACGTTAGCACATAACATTTGTATATTGGCTATTTGTATTGCTCACGAGTACCTGTTTACGTAATTCTTTCATTCGTAACTCTTGTTATGTGTTGCCCCTCTACATTCATATGGGGCTTGATTTAAAGAATAATAAAGTTGTATATTTTTGTATTTCTGATATTTACGCTTTTTTCTTTAGGTTTTTTTTGGGGGTTAAATGTTCTCGCACAACACGTCTGGCACTCTGTCTGTCCCTTTACAAGGGCCATTGCTTTTTTTATGTTTCTAATTGTTAACGTCATTGAGGAAAAGTGAGGTAGTTTTCCCCTTCCCTTTCACGATACTTCAAATTCTACGGAACTCTGCTCACAGAGTGTTTTTGCTGTTGTGTTTACTGTTTCAGAGACATGTCTTCGCCGGTGGTTGCCTGGTTATATAAGCTGCACAAGGAGGAACTCATCCAACATTGCAAAGAAAATCAATTAGAGGCTTCGGCAACGGACACCGTGGCGGTGCTTCGTGCGCGCCTCGCTCAGTTCGTGCGTGACTTGTGTGCAGCCATTCCTGAGCCCCGGTCACGGCAGTTCCCTCCTGACGTGAGTCCGCCCACGGGCGCTTCCTTTAATCAGAAGCTCTTCTTTGTAGCCTTAAAGCCGCTCCCTGTGTTGGGCGGAAGCGAGCCGCGTGCCACTTTGGATTTTGTGATCGCCACGGAGCGATTGTTTAAATTGAATTTGGTTCCTGCTGAGGCTTTCATGAAAGCCCTACTGAGTAAGTGCACTGGCACTTACGTGCAACTACTTACGCAGGCTATTTCACATGGCGACGATTTCGCGGCGTTTAAAAGACAGTTGGTTCACACTGTTTGTCCACCCCGTGTTCTCGACGTGTGTAAACGAGAGCTGGTTTTTCTCTTTCAAAAGCCCGATGAATCTGTCACTCAGTTTGTAAATTCTGTTAGTGATTATGCCGATGCTTTGAGTTTGGGAATTCCTGAAGGAGAATTTGTGCTGTTGATCCTAGGTAATCTTGCGCCGGTGGTGCTTCAGAACTGCGCTATGTTGACACCTCCATCTACCCTAAATGCCTTATGTGAGTGGGGTGGCGAGGTAGAAAGCCGTATCGCTGCGGCATGCAAATACCGCTCTGAATTTCCCGTGTCTACGTGCGGCACTGACTCTAAGTCACCACCTTTCAGTAGAGAATATTTTCCCCCAGGCATGTCGGCATGACTGACTGTCGGCCTGCTACTTATGCGCGACCACCTGACTGAAGTGCATGTTCTGGCGATGCCGCGCCAGTTTTCGAGGGACGCGCCCCAGTGAGTGACATGTTACGTCATTCGTTCGACGAGCTGCTCCCGCATGTCGCCTCGCGCGCCGGAGTGCGCGCTCATGTGAACGAGTCTCCCGGTGGGCCGGCCCGTCCGCGTGGCCGCCCGATCGGCGGTATCCATACTTGTATAAGCGAGCCGCCCGTCGCGCTTGCTAGCCCCTGCGGTGTGTCGAGCGGCGCGGCGCTTGCTCGTGTAAGCGAGCCGCCCCTTGCCGCGACCTTGAACTTGACCGTGAATAACGCAGCCGCGCTCCCCGCTAGGATAGATACTCGCGGCCGTGGCCGATGTGCTAATTGTTGTGTTTTCGGACACGTTACGGCCGAGTGCACTAGTTCTCGAGTTAAAGCCGGCGATAGGCGGTGTTTCCGCTGCGGTCAGGTGGGCCATTACCGAGTTCAATGTCCGGGAAACCGGCAATGACGACATGCAGGAAGGGTCGTAGTCGTCGTGTTATGCGCAAATCCTTTCCTCAAGCGTTTTAGCATTTTCTTCCCTTGCTTTTACTGGGTAATTTTTACCCCGCCCTCATCGATACAGGAGCCACTTGTTCGTGCATCAGTGAGGCATGTTTTGACAGTTTGCTTAGCCAGCATCGTCATTTGAAGCGTTTCGTTGTCAATGAGCCTTATGTAATCATTTCCGTGGCCAATGGCGACATCGTGCGCGCCCGTCGCTCGGTGATTTTACATTTTAAGGTTCACAGATTTTCTTGGAGTTGGAAGTTTATTGTGGTTTCTGGACTTACGTCTAATTTTGTTTTGGGTATCGATTTCCTTAGTAACACGCGTTGCGTGTTGGATTTGCATAGACACGAGTTGTCTTTTGGTTTTGCACCATCTAAAAAATTCAGCTGCGGCACGAAAGAAGCGTGCCAATTGTCATGTCCTGTAAGGAACTGACGAGTCACGAATCCGATCAGGCTATCGCTGACTTAGTAAGCGAGTTTCCGGATGTGATAACCCGCAAGATTGGCAGGTAATATGTACTGCCTTATCGCTTCTATGTGAGGGATGAGGTACCCGCTCGTAGCAGATATATAAAGGTGTCACCCCCGAAACTTCAGTTCATGAGAGAAATTATTCAAAAATTGTTGGCTGTCGATGTTATTACCCCATCTACATCCGATTTCAGTACCCCAACCTTCTTGGTACCCAAGAAGGACAGTACGGAATGATGTTTAGTTCACAATTTCCAGGAATTGAATCAGAAGATTATTGATGACAGATGGCCATTACCTACAGTGGAGAGTGCTCTACAGCACTTGGGCAAGGCTCGTATATTTTCAGTTATCGACCTTAATCATAGATTCCACCAATGTCTGTTGGACCCGAGTTGCCGTAAATGTACTGCCTTTTCAACCCCTTTCGGTCATTACCAGTTTAACAGAATTCCTATGGGCGTCACTTTTGGCAGCCAGGCCTTGAGCCACGGGCTTGATCACGTGCTAAGTGATTTCAAATTTCGTTTTGTTTTCAACTACATCGACGACATTATTGTATATAGCAATTCTTTTGAGGAGCACCTTGACCACCTTAGGGAGGTCTTTCTTCGCCTTCGTGCTGCCAAACTTACGGTCAATCCTAAGAAAATTTCCCTTGGCCAAAAGTTCGTGAAGTTCCTGGGCTATGTTATTTCCGAGGGCTCCTTGCTCATGGACCCGGATAAGGTTGCTCCCATTGTCGCCTTCCCAAGACCTAAGAATATCAAGGGTGTGCAACATTTTTTGGGCATGCTTGGGTATTATTCCTGTTTCATCAAGAATTTTGCTGCCCTTTGTGCCCCCTTAAATGCCCTTCGTAAAAAGGACGTTCCTTTTGTTTGGGGCCCGGAACCGGAAAAGGCGTTCGCTACCCTGAAGTCTCAATTGGGCTCTCCTCCCGTTCTGGTCCTGCCTGATTTCAGCAAGCGTGTTGCCCTGTTTGTTGATGCCTCGTCCATTGCCCTAGGAGCAGTTCTCGGCCTCCTGAAAGAGGGCAAACTCCGGCCAATAGCCTTCGCCAGCCGCTCGTTACTGGAGTCTGAACGAAAGTTGGGTACTTACAAGAAGGAGGCTCTTGCCTGCCTGTTCGGCTTGGAAAAGTTCGTATGTCATCTCGACTGTAGGGAATTCGATCTTTTTACAGATAATCAGGCTTTGAGCTGGCTCTGTAACCATCCTCAACAACTGGGCAAGCTGGGACGTTGGATACTTCGTCTTTCTCGTTTTAACTTTGTTATCCATCATGTTCGAGGAGCCGACAATGTAGTGGCCGACATGCTTTCGCGGATGTTTTGTCCCGAGGAGTTTTTGGTTGAAGAGAACGAGTCACCTAGTACCGATGAACTCCTATGTGTGTGCAAGGTTTTCCTGGAGTCCTACCTTAATGTTCGTGTGTGTCAGCTTGACGACGACGTTTGTCAGAAAATCCGTAAGGACTTGCGAGACAAGGAAGTGGTTCCATTTGTGGAGGAACAGGGTCTGATTTATTTTACTGGCAGCTCGGGTCAAGCTCGTAAGGCTGTTGTGACATTAATATTAAGGCCTATGGTACTTAAATACTACCATTCGTCCCTGATCGGAGGCCATCTTGGTATGGATAAAACCTTCCACCGCATTTCTGCGCATTTATACTGGCCGGATCTTCGCAACGACGTTTGTGCCTTTGTCAGATCCTGTCATGATTGCCAGATTTCGAAACCACCCCAAAACACTAGGGTGGGCCTGTACTGTGGAGACCCGCCAGTGGCACCCTGGCATATTGTCCATCTAGATATCTTTGGACCATTGACGTGCTCGCGTAAGGGTAATATGTGCCTGCTTGTCTTGGTCGATATTTTCACTAAATTTGTCATACTTCTACCTCTAAAAAAAACATGAAAGCAGTTTCGATTGTCAAAGCCCTTCGGGAACAAGTGTGGAAGCTCTTTGGAACCCCTGCCATGCTCGTGTCTGATAATGCCAGATACTTCCAGTCTAACATCTACAAGGATATGTGCTTTGAATGGGCAATTAAACCCATCTATAGCTCGGAATATTTCCCTCAGGGCAACCAGTCAGAGCGTGTCAACAAGGTGCTCACGGGGTTCTCACTTCTTTTTATCATTTCAGATCAGACACTTTGGGATTCCGTTCTGAACTACATTAACATGGGTCTTAACTCTGCAGTGCACTCCGCCATCGGCTTTCCTCCTTCCATTCCTTTTATGGGACGCGAGTTCACTCACCCTCTCCTGAATCTCTGGGGACTGCCGTCTCTAAACTCCGCCCTTACTGAGGCTGACCTCGAGAAAATTTTTGATCTTGTTCCCTGTAATCTCCAGAAGGCCTGCCACATTGTCGAGACGCAGTACAACAAAACTAGGCAGCCCCATGGTTTTAAGGTTGGCGATATTGTACTGGTGCGTTCATATGTTCTCCCTTCTTTAGCAGCACAGATCAATGATAAGTTGCTTCCCCCATATGAGGGCCCGTTCACTATTGTGCGTTTTTTGGGCAGTAATACTGTTCTTCTCCAGGATTGTAAGAAAAAATCCAGGTATAAAAAGTGCCATGTAAGCCAGCTGAAAGTTTGTCTCTCTTAACATGTAAGTTGTCTTGTTAGTAAGTATTTAGCAGGTCTTCTCTCCCGTTGTTTTCATTGATTGTACCTGCATGTCATTTATGAATATTCATCTTGAGCTGTTTGCTCGGGCTTACCCATATTGTCAAAAATTTTCCCATAGAAGTTTGGAATTATTTTCTACGGATAGTTGAAGACTTGTATTTTAATAGTAATAGCCATATTCTGATATATTTTTTATGTCCTAATAATCTTTGAATAAGTGTTTACAGTATGAAACTAGTATGGCAGCCCATCTCTATAAAAGGTTGTTGGCTGAGTCAGTGTGATGTAGGCGCCTCCTTCCAGGCCTACTGAATGCGACACTAGCGCCATCTGGATTTTTTATATATAGGGCTGTAATTATTTTGCTCGTTCTGTTCTGTTCCGGGAGCGATCGCCGTGAGGGGTGCTTCGGCGTCGCGCCGTGTTACGCATGGCTAGGAAGTGTTCTCTGGTCAGTGTCTTACTTTTTTTTTCTTTATTGATAATTCTGTAGTTTGCCTTCTGCGTCATGTTTGGCTTGCCTCCTTTTGGCCTGATAAGGTAATGTTTGCTGGACACCGAATTTGTTTCGTAATTTTCTGGTTTGCATTGCCAGTGTGTTTCACCTTGTGCATTTCTTTTATTTTATTTATTTTTTTTGCTTTCGACCATTTTCCGTTGGGGCGTTTGCCATTTTTCTCCGCCGCACCTCTCATGTCCGGACAGAGAGCATTCTATCTGCAATTGCTTAATTTAAATAACGTTAGCACATAACATTTGTATATTGGCTATTTGTATTGCTCACGAGTACCTGTTTACGTAATTCTTTCATTCGTAACTCTTGTTATGTGTTGCCCCTCTACATTCATATGGGGCTTGATTTAAAGAATAATAAAGTTGTATATTTTTGTATTTCTGATATTTACGCTTTTTTCTTTAGGTTTTTTTTGGGGGTTAATTGTTCTCGCACAACACGTCTGGCACTCTGTCTGTCCCTTTACAAGGGCCATTGCTTTTTTTATGTTTCTAATTGTTAACGTCATTGAGGAAAAGTGAGGTAGTTTTCCCCTTCCCTTTCACGATACTTCAAATTCTACGGAACTCTGCTCACAGAGTGTTTTTGCTGTTGTGTTTACTGTTTCAGAGACATGTCTTCGCCGGTGGTTGCCTGGTTATATAAGCTGCACAAGGAGGAACTCATCCAACATTGCAAAGAAAATCAATTAGAGGCTTCGGCAACGGACACCGTGGCGGTGCTTCGTGCGCGCCTCGCTCAGTTCGTGCGTGACTTGTGTGCAGCCATTCCTGAGCCCCGGTCACGGCAGTTCCCTCCTGACGTGAGTCCGCCCACGGGCGCTTCCTTTAATCAGAAGCTCTTCTTTGTAGCCTTAAAGCCGCTCCCTGTGTTGGGCGGAAGCGAGCCGCGTGCCACTTTGGATTTTGTGATCGCCACGGAGCGATTGTTTAAATTGAATTTGGTTCCTGCTGAGGCTTTCATGAAAGCCCTACTGAGTAAGTGCACTGGCACTTACGTGCAACTACTTACGCAGGCTATTTCACATGGCGACGATTTCGCGGCGTTTAAAAGACAGTTGGTTCACACTGTTTGTCCACCCCGTGTTCTCGACGTGTGTAAACGAGAGCTGGTTTTTCTCTTTCAAAAGCCCGATGAATCTGTCACTCAGTTTGTAAATTCTGTTAGTGATTATGCCGATGCTTTGAGTTTGGGAATTCCTGAAGGAGAATTTGTGCTGTTGATCCTAGGTAATCTTGCGCCGGTGGTGCTTCAGAACTGCGCTATGTTGACACCTCCATCTACCCTAAATGCCTTATGTGAGTGGGGTGGCGAGGTAGAAAGCCGTATCGCTGCGGCATGCAAATACCGCTCTGAATTTCCCGTGTCTACGTGCGGCACTGACTCTAAGTCACCACCTTTCAGTAGAGAATATTTTCCCCCAGGCATGTCGGCATGACTGACTGTCGGCCTGCTACTTATGCGCGACCACCTGACTGAAGTGCATGTTCTGGCGATGCCGCGCCAGTTTTCGAGGGACGCGCCCCAGTGAGTGACATGTTACGTCATTCGTTCGACGAGCTGCTCCCGCATGTCGCCTCGCGCGCCGGAGTGCGCGCTCATGTGAACGAGTCTCCCGGTGGGCCGGCCCGTCCGCGTGGCCGCCCGATCGGCGGTATCCATACTTGTATAAGCGAGCCGCCCGTCGCGCTTGCTAGCCCCTGCGGTGTGTCGAGCGGCGCGGCGCTTGCTCGTGTAAGCGAGCCGCCCCTTGCCGCGACCTTGAACTTGACCGTGAATAACGCAGCCGCGCTCCCCGCTAGGATAGATACTCGCGGCCGTGGCCGATGTGCTAATTGTTGTGTTTTCGGACACGTTACGGCCGAGTGCACTAGTTCTCGAGTTAAAGCCGGCGATAGGCGGTGTTTCCGCTGCGGTCAGGTGGGCCATTACCGAGTTCAATGTCCGGGAAACCGGCAATGACGACATGCAGGAAGGGTCGTAGTCGTCGTGTTATGCGCAAATCCTTTCCTCAAGCGTTTTAGCATTTTCTTCCCTTGCTTTTACTGGGTAATTTTTACCCCGCCCTCATCGATACAGGAGCCACTTGTTCGTGCATCAGTGAGGCATGTTTTGACAGTTTGCTTAGCCAGCATCGTCATTTGAAGCGTTTCGTTGTCAATGAGCCTTATGTAATCATTTCCGTGGCCAATGGCGACATCGTGCGCGCCCGTCGCTCGGTGATTTTACATTTTAAGGTTCACAGATTTTCTTGGAGTTGGAAGTTTATTGTGGTTTCTGGACTTACGTCTAATTTTGTTTTGGGTATCGATTTCCTTAGTAACACGCGTTGCGTGTTGGATTTGCATAGACACGAGTTGTCTTTTGGTTTTGCACCATCTAAAAAATTCAGCTGCGGCACGAAAGAAGCGTGCCAATTGTCATGTCCTGTAAGGAACTGACGAGTCACGAATCCGATCAGGCTATCGCTGACTTAGTAAGCGAGTTTCCAGATGTGATAACCCGCAAGATTGGCAGGTAATATGTACTGCCTTATCGCTTCTATGTGAGGGATGAGGTACCCGCTCGTAGCAGATATATAAAGGTGTCACCCCCGAAACTTCAGTTCATGAGAGAAATTATTCAAAAATTGTTGGCTGTCGATGTTATTACCCCATCTACATCCGATTTCAGTACCCCAACCTTCTTGGTACCCAAGAAGGACAGTACGGAATGATGTTTAGTTCACAATTTCCAGGAATTGAATCAGAAGATTATTGATGACAGATGGCCATTACCTACAGTGGAGAGTGCTCTACAGCACTTGGGCAAGGCTCGTATATTTTCAGTTATCGACCTTAATCATAGATTCCACCAATGTCTGTTGGACCCGAGTTGCCGTAAATGTACTGCCTTTTCAACCCCTTTCGGTCATTACCAGTTTAACAGAATTCCTATGGGCGTCACTTTTGGCAGCCAGGCCTTGAGCCACGGGCTTGATCACGTGCTAAGTGATTTCAAATTTCGTTTTGTTTTCAACTACATCGACGACATTATTGTATATAGCAATTCTTTTGAGGAGCACCTTGACCACCTTAGGGAGGTCTTTCTTCGCCTTCGTGCTGCCAAACTTACGGTCAATCCTAAGAAAATTTCCCTTGGCCAAAAGTTCGTGAAGTTCCTGGGCTATGTTATTTCCGAGGGCTCCTTGCTCATGGACCCGGATAAGGTTGCCCCCATTGTCGCCTTCCCCAGACCTAAGAATATCAAGGGTGTGCAACATTTTTTGGGCATGCTTGGGTATTATTCCTGTTTCATCAAGAATTTTGCTGCCCTTTGTGCCCCCTTAAATGCCCTTCGTAAAAAGGACGTTCCTTTTGTTTGGGGCCCGGAACCGGAAAAGGCGTTCGCTACCCTGAAGTCTCAATTGGGCTCTCCTCCCGTTCTGGTCCTGCCTGATTTCAGCAAGCGTGTTGCCCTGTTTGTTGATGCCTCGTCCATTGCCCTAGGAGCAGTTCTCGGCCTCCTGAAAGAGGGCAAACTCCGGCCAATAGCCTTCGCCAGCCGCTCGTTACTGGAGTCTGAACGAAAGTTGGGTACTTACAAGAAGGAGGCTCTTGCCTGCCTGTTCGGCTTGGAAAAGTTCGTATGTCATCTCGACTGTAGGGAATTCGATCTTTTTACAGATAATCAGGCTTTGAGCTGGCTCTGTAACCATCCTCAACAACTGGGCAAGCTGGGACGTTGGATACTTCGTCTTTCTCGTTTTAACTTTGTTATCCATCATGTTCGAGGAGCCGACAATGTAGTGGCCGACATGCTTTCGCGGATGTTTTGTCCCGAGGAGTTTTTGGTTGAAGAGAACGAGTCACCTAGTACCGATGAACTCCTATGTGTGTGCAAGGTTTTCCTGGAGTCCTACCTTAATGTTCGTGTGTGTCAGCTTGACGACGACGTTTGTCAGAAAATCCGTAAGGACTTGCGAGACAAGGAAGTGGTTCCATTTGTGGAGGAACAGGGTCTGATTTATTTTACTGGCAGCTCGGGTCAAGCTCGTAAGGCTGTTGTGACATTAATATTAAGGCCTATGGTACTTAAATACTACCATTCGTCCCTGATCGGAGGCCATCTTGGTATGGATAAAACCTTCCACCGCATTTCTGCGCATTTATACTGGCCGGATCTTCGCAACGACGTTTGTGCCTTTGTCAGATCCTGTCATGATTGCCAGATTTCGAAACCACCCCAAAACACTAGGGTGGGCCTGTACTGTGGAGACCCGCCAGTGGCACCCTGGCATATTGTCCATCTAGATATCTTTGGACCATTGACGTGCTCGCGTAAGGGTAATATGTGCCTGCTTGTCTTGGTCGATATTTTCACTAAATTTGTCATACTTCTACCTCTAAAAAAAACATGAAAGCAGTTTCGATTGTCAAAGCCCTTCGGGAACAAGTGTGGAAGCTCTTTGGAACCCCTGCCATGCTCGTGTCTGATAATGCCAGATACTTCCAGTCTAACATCTACAAGGATATGTGCTTTGAATGGGCAATTAAACCCATCTATAGCTCGGAATATTTCCCTCAGGGCAACCAGTCAGAGCGTGTCAACAAGGTGCTCACGGGGTTCTCACTTCTTTTTATCATTTCAGATCAGACACTTTGGGATTCCGTTCTGAACTACATTAACATGGGTCTTAACTCTGCAGTGCACTCCGCCATCGGCTTTCCTCCTTCCATTCCTTTTATGGGACGCGAGTTCACTCACCCTCTCCTGAATCTCTGGGGACTGCCGTCTCTAAACTCCGCCCTAACTGAGGCTGACCTCGAGAAAATTTTTGATCTTGTTCCCTGTAATCTCCAGAAGGCCTGCCACATTGTCGAGACGCAGTACAACAAAACTAGGCAGCCCCATGGTTTTAAGGTTGGCGATATTGTACTGGTGCGTTCATATGTTCTCCCTTCTTTAGCAGCACAGATCAATGATAAGTTGCTTCCCCCATATGAGGGCCCGTTCACTATTGTGCGTTTTTTGGGCAGTAATACTGTTCTTCTCCAGGATTGTAAGAAAAAATCCAGGTATAAAAAGTGCCATGTAAGCCAGCTGAAAGTTTGTCTCTCTTAACGTGTAAGTTGTCTTGTTAGTAAGTATTTAGCAGGTCTTCTCTCCCGTTGTTTTCATTGATTGTACCTGCATGTCATTTATGAATATTCATCTTGAGCTGTTTGCTCGGGCTTACCCATATTGTCAAAAATTTTCCCATAGAAGTTTGGAATTATTTTCTACGGATAGTTGAAGACTTGTATTTTAATAGTAATAGCCATATTCTGATATATTTTTTATGTCCTAATAATCTTTGAATAAGTGTTTACAGTATGAAACTAGTATGGCAGCCCATCTCTATAAAAGGTTGTTGGCTGAGTCAGTGTGATGTAGGCGCCTCCTTCCAGGCCTACTGAATGCGACACTAGCGCCATCTGGATTTTTTATATATAGGGCTGTAATTATTTTGCTCGTTCTGTTCTGTTCCGGGAGCGATCGCCGTGAGGGGTGCTTCGGCGTCGCGCCGTGTTACGCATGGCTAGGTGGGGTTCTCTGGTCGGTGTCTTACTTTTTTTTCTTTATTGATAATTCTGTAGTTTGCCTTCTGCATCATGTTTGGCTTGCCTCCTTTTGGCCTGATAAAGTAATGTTTGCTGGACACCGAATTTGTTTCGTAATTTTCTGGTTTGCATTGCCAGTGTGTTTCACCTTGTGCATTTCTTTGATTTATTTATTTTTTTTGCTTTCGACCATTTTCCGTTGGGGCGTTTGCCATTTTTCTCCGCCGCACCTCTCATGTCCGGACAGAGAGCATTCTATCTGCAATTGCTTAATTTAAATAACGTTAGCACATAACATTTGTATATTGGCTATTTGTATTGCTCACGAGTACCTGTTTACGTAATTCTTTCATTCGTAAATCTTGTTATGTGTTGCCCCTCTAAATTCATATGGGGCTTGATTTAAAGAATAATAAAGTTGTATATTTTTGTATTTCTGATATTTACGCTTTTTTCTTTAGGTTTTTTTTTTGGGGTTAATTGTTCTCGCACAACACGTCTGGCACTCTGTCTGTCCCTTTACAAGGGCCATTGCTTTTTTTATGTTTCTAATTGTTAACGTCATTGAGGTAAAGTGAGGTGGATTTCCCCTTCCCTTTCACGATACTTCAATGCTGCCACCCGGTCCGAACACCGAACATCCCTCGCCACTAAACATCTGTTTACGGATCACGACCGACGCCAACCAAACCGACCCACCATCTGACACCACAACTGACGTCGACCAACGGGTCATGACCGTTCAACGTCAATCAACCGAAATGACCCGACGATGACAGCAAGCAGTAGACGAACTACACCCGACGTGGAGAGACCAGAACGGCCGGATCATGCACCAAGCGGTGAGAGAGGCTGGGTCGTGGAAGACCTACGTGCCCCCCGAGGTACGCGAGGCCGTCCTGAGGTTCTACCACGACCACGACCTGGCAGGACACCCCGGTACGGACCAGACACGACACGCGGTCTCCCAACACTACCATTGGCCCTGCGTGGCGCTGGATGTGAAGGAGTACGTCCGGGAGTGCGAGGTCTGTCAGATCCGTAAGGCCCGCCGACACGACGGGGAGCAGCAACATCACCCACGACAACCGACCCATGCCTTCTAGACCATCGCACTTGACCTGATGGGGCCCTACCCCAGGTCGCCCAGAGGGAAGAGGTTCATTCTCGTCGTGACGGATATGTTCACAAGGTGGACAGAGGCATATCCGTGAAGCAATGCCAGTGCGTCCACCATCATCCACCTCATGACGCAGGAGTTACTGCCTCGGTGGGGCTACCCACAGTCGGACTTGACCGATAATAGCAGCCAGTAAATCGGCAAGCATTGGTAGGACTGGTGCGCGCGGGAGCATATCCAGCACCACACCACCCCAGCTTATCATCCCAGAGCCAACCCCACTGAGCGCAGGAACCAGGACTTAAAGATCCAACTCCGACTGATGACCACTCAAAGTGTGACCAACACCTCGCCGACGCCCTGTTCCGCATCCGCCGTTGTGTAAACGCAGCCACCGGCCACACGCCCGCCGAGATGGTGCAAGGAAGTAACCTGCACCTCCCAGGCGAATGGGCCACCCACGGGACGCCGCAGGACGGAGAAGGTACGGAGGAACGCGAACAGCATAGGACAGACATGTATGAAGATGCACGACGATGACAAACGACCTACTCGCAGAAGATCACCTCCAAGACCACACGGGAGCCACCCCTAGTCCGAGCGGGAGACCAAGTTTACACCCGGGTCCACCCGCCGTCGGCAGCCCTCCGCAACTACTGCGCCGGATTGGCACCGCGCTGAAGCGGGCCTTACAAAATCCAGAGATGCGTGGGCAGGACAGCATATCTGGCCAGACTCGGGGGACGGCGCATCCGGAAGATCCACCGCGACGATCTACGACTGGCCACGACACCGGGTGAGCTGATGCCGGAAGAACCCGACCACGACGAGACAAACGACGACATGCACGATGACGAACAACCGGTAGCAGGCGAGCCCGAACCGGCTACCGGAGAGCATGACCACGACATCCAAACCAGGATACCAGAAGAGGCCCTCGACGACCTGGAAACACCAAGTGACGCACAAGATCCCACGCACGAGACGTCATGCCAACCGGGACAGATAACCTGCCACGGACAGGTGACCATCACCGACATCTCACTGAGCGACCCGGAGGGCCCATTGGGAGACACTGCCACCGTCGTCGACGAACCCGACGACGTGGTACTCGGCGCCGCCGGACAACTACAACTCTGTGCGGCTGGGCCAGTGATCGCCCACGCATCAGAGGAGAAGGGGCAACCCTACCTGAGGGCACCACACCCGTCGTGGAGGAACCCGACGAGGCAGGAGAAACCTCGGGTATACCCGAACGAAGGAGGCAACCTTACTCTAGCAGGCCATCCAACAACCAGGACGCGAGCAACCGCCGTACAACCCCGACGGAAGACCACAACTCGGACGCTTCACAACCCCCCAGGTGCGCCCGACGAACTGCCCACACGCCAAGTGACAAGACCCACCAGGGACAGGCGGCCCCCGGGGTACCTGGCCGAGTACGACCTCGGGAGGGCCCAGAGGGGCCACCACGGCCCCCACAACCCCGAGGGCACGACGGAGGAAACTCGACCACCGGTGGACACGCACTACCACCTGCGACCGCCCAGAGCCCCAACCACCTGGACATGCTGTGAAAACTAGGACACCACACCACCACGAGACCACAATACTGGACACCACCACCTCATCATGCCTCCACATGACCCCACCAGCCGCAGCCACCAGGTCCAGAGCGCCGGCCCCACCAGCTGCAGCCACCCCAGGTGCTAGGATGGGGAGTCAACGACATGCTAGGGGTGCAAACCGCCGCAGAGCCTGATCGCGTGCAAGACCGGGCTTCTTCAGTGGGGGGTGTTTGACGTCGTACCGTCCAAAGGCCATTAGCCCGGCCTCAGCCCGCAGTACTGGCTCCTGCTGCCGGAACGCACCCCTTGCCAAGTCTCCACCCAGTTGAGACGAGCGGCGTAACCTTGGCGCATGGAGGGAGTGTCTCCCCCTCTGCACGCCAACCCGAGACAGTTCTGATCAGCTCGCGGCCCGGAGCGGACGTGCGCGTACCGTGGGGAGCCTTCAAGTTTTATCTCTCCGATTCTTCATGACTGGTAACTATAGTCATCCCAAATACCTTTTTCAACGCTACTCCGGGTAGGTTTTTTTTTCTACGGTGCCATGATTAACCTGGCCGTCGCTACTTTCCAAGTCAAGCCACCGAGTCTAGGGAACACGCAGGGGCCGATCGACCCACACTCGGTTAGACGACAGAGCTAGCCTGGCGCCCTCCCGGAAAACACCCCAATTTTCACGTACAGCTCCTTAGACTCGCCGCGGGAATCGCACCCGAAACCCCGGCTGATGGCAAGATATGGAACAATACCGCATGTTATAATAGGCTTACTGGGGAAACTCACCTGTAAAAAATCCAGTAAACACTTTGTGTACCTACTGTACTGCTTGAGACCTGTTTCATAGGTAATTGTAAAAACCAGTGCATTTCCCAAGATGTACCTACCAATTTCATTAAGTCACGAGCTAAGATATGTTTCATTAATTTTTTTTGCTTATGTAAATTGCACATTTTTTAATTACATTTCTAAACTGCATCTAGTGGATTTTTTCTATGTAAAAGTAGGGTAATTCCGAAGGAGCCTTTTTTCCCCTGAATAAAATAAAAAAATATTTTTGCACCATAACAGGTTTTTCAATTTTTCTATAAGAGGGCATTGTAATACCTTAATAGTTACCGTATTTAACCATTTTAAGTGGTTAGATTAAGTACATTAAGAATACTCTGAAATTGTGCGTATGGTAGGTTAGGTTATGTCAGCCATATTAATAATACTGATATTGTGTGAATTTTAGTTAGGTTAGACTGACAGCATTAAAAATACTTTGAAATTGTTGAATGATTAGGTTTGGAGGTTAACTACATTATAATGTAGTAAGGGTGGATGGTTGGGTTAAGGTTGCAATATTTAAAATGGTAATTCCTATGAAACCATTTAAATGATATTACATTTTATTTATGTAGCATACCTAACTTAATCAATGAACCACATTACTTTATGGTATTTTTAATTTAGCCAACCATACTAATTTACCAATTATCACTATTTTAAAGAATTTTAATGTAGTTAACCTACACCAAACAACTATTCTCAAAATATCACACTTTTTAACTTCAGTAAAAAGTATTCCTTCAGAATTAGTAAAGGCAGTAACTTATCGACGTCCCCTCGCCCTAAGGTCCCTAGGTCCCTGTCAAAGAATGTCCTGAAACTCGCCCCAATTGCCAGCGCAGCTCCAGTCGGAGAGATAGTGGAGTTCAGGCCAACGTGGCCGGGACCGGAAAGCGTAGGACCGGGAGGGGTTATGGTAGAGATTGGAGGTTCTGGTGGAGGTAGTACGGAAAAGCACTTGATGTCCGTTTCCACGAGTGGGTTTATTTCGCGGGAAACCCTATATCGCAGCCTGGCCGACACGTTGCAGGACCAACGTTCTCCCTTGCCGCGACCCAGACTCCCGAATTACAAAATAACAAAGACGCGACCTTGTTGACGAGATATATTACTGGAATGCCTGTCACAGCCTGGACGACCATGTCGTGTGTCGGACGTTTCATCCACGCTGCGACCCGGACTCCGTAACGTGCTACTTCTCGCGGAGCGGAGCGAAGCAGGTCTGCTCCGTGCGGTAGCCAGCAGGCGACTGACACTCCGCCCGCCCGCTACGCACTGGCTGCGAAGGAGGGGAAGGGGAAGCGGGCCGGCCTGGGAGAAACGCGACTCGCGGCGGGCCAGGTTGCGGTTCACATGTTACACAAGTACTGAAATAACATTACATACATAAGATAAAAATACAAATACAAATGAATGACACAATACAATACACAACATGATACAAAATACGTGGGCAGTCCAGGGCGCACGCGGGTGCGTCCCTCATCGAAAACACTATCACTGCACTGGTAATGCAAGAGGGCGCTGACGAGGCATAACGGCCTGAAGGAGCCGGGGAGACACTTGGGTCGACGTCATTATCAGTCAATTTTTCTGTTGGAGTTGTTTTTGTTTAGGTACTTAACTGAAATTTCAAATGTTTCTTCATAGGTATAAAACATACAACAAAGTACCCTAATCAATAAGTTACATTGGCATTTTTCTGATGTTTGATTTAGAATCAAACAATATCATTGTGGCCTTTAACAAATGATAACTTTCAAAGCAGACAGTAATTATGCATGTACTAGATTTTATTTATGCAAGGAAATTTCTCATCTTTATTAAATTTCAAGGTGATCCTGGATTTTAGACTTCTGAGAAATACGTGCATTATAATTTAAGTGGAACGATCGTGTAGGTTAGGTAAGAATGGCAAATAAAATTTGAATTTCTATTTCAAAAGGATTTTATGCATTATTAACGTAGCTGAACTAACCAATCCAAGGCGGAGAGTCAAAAGTGTTTTCTTTGACGGTTATAAATGATAATTTTCTCAAAAAATAGGCAAGAATAAATATGTTACTTAAATTTCTATATGGAGAAGGGGGTCGGAAGAGAGCATTTGAAGACAATATAATAAATTTAGAAAGTAGAGGCTCCTGGAAAATAGCAAATAATAACAAAAGTGAATTGTTTTAAAGGGATTAAGAAATTAAATTTTTGCAAATATAAATAATGTAACCTCAGATTTTACATATTAATGTAACTGACATACTCAAGTTTTCATTTGAGCTATTATGCACTTTATTTCCTAGAGAATATACATATGTACTTAAAATATTTGATTAATAATAAATAAATTTTAAGACAACTCTTTGTTATTATTGTTCATAATATTATCACACGGTGGAACCGTTTGTGCTGCCAAATTTATTTTTATTAAAAATATACCTACATACCTACAATGATTAAAATGAAGCATATGCTAAGCTACAAAATTGTCATATACGTACTCATATTTATGGTGCAATGTTTATGTATTATCAACACACATTGCCTAGGTTTAGTTAGTTATTGCTGCAAATGGGTAAAAAAACCTGGTGGCAAGCATAACCCCTCTTTCCCTCTTTCTTCTCCTGAACTGAGCCACACTAGCCAATACACACTCCTCATCTAACATACTCCAATCCCCCATCGTTCTTACAACCATAGCATTTTTACCTTAGCGTTCTCCCTCCTACTTCTAGGCTCCCCCATCGCAAATACTTGTCTCCCCAGCTCTGCCTCTCCCTCTGCCTTCTGTCCTTTAGTATCTCTCACCCCATTTCCTTCATCATCTCTGTTGGACTACACCTCACCCTTTTCATGGCTACCACTTACCCTTCACCCACCTAGCACTCTCCTCTCAAACAGTGCTGCATACTCCAGCATGGGACGAACCATTGCTGTGTATGCCTTTTCTTTTAATAAACTAAGCACTCTTCCCAGCATGCCCAGTGCCTGTTTGCACCATGTGAGATAAAGTGTGTATAAAAAATGTAACCCTCTCCGACATTTTATTTAGTGTGGTTTATATATTTGCTTATTGTTTCCATCTTAGTGAAATGATAAAAAAATTTTTTTAAAATTTTTCTCTTTTTACATACATTTTGTCCTGATCACTCGAAATATGTAAAAACAAGGTTCTACTGTAAAGCAGTACACCAACTATCATTTGGGATAAACAGGACAGAACTTACACAATTTGTAAATTTCTGGATTTGTAATGGGCTAAAAAATGAGATAAAAGGGACGGGTCTAAAGGCACGTTAACCACAGTGTAAAATATTTTCAGATACCATTAACAATAATTTATTGGTCTAAACTATAAAATTTCTGAAAAGTGTAAACGAACGGTTAAGCTAATTCCGTATTATTTTTCACATTTGGTCAGACATTTACCAGGAAACAAAGCTTTTCTCCACTTTAACAACAAAATATTTTGTGTCACATAAAGTATTAAAAGAACATTTACGTAAAAATAGGAAAGAATATCAAATGCTTAGCAGCATATAGTGTAAACAAACCCCACAGATATTATGACAGGATACAGATGAAGCATTAGCCGTCAGACGTGAATTATCCCCCCCCCCCCCCCCCCCATTTTTTTTAATGATCTTCACATACAAATATGGCAGACATTTGTTTATATTTGTATCAGTTGTTTTAGTGTGCTTTTATAAATGACTAGTTAAGCTGTTTAGAAGAAAATTAATTCAAAATATTAGTGGTTATATGCCCCCCCTCCACACACACACATGTATATGCATGTACAGTAATGGTTGCAATACGTTATTTTGGGTGATGCAAGATGGATCTTACAACACCTGAAACTAAAAACCACAGGAGAAGTGATGCATGTTGAGAATGATAATGTAATTGTCCGAACCCCCTGTTGAAATAAGTGTTTTGAATACACAAATTATAATTTTATTAATTTGTTCCTCCCCCACTTTCCTGAAAAAAATTCCTGGATCTGCCACTTTGCACATGGTCATCTGAAAGTACATACCTACACTCATGTGCAAACAATTCCCTGTATCCAAAACACTTACAAAAAAAAACCTGGTTTGGAGACAGCAATGTAGCATGCATAGAAAGGAAAAAAAGATAACTTACTAGTGTATTTTTAAGCTAATGTATAGTACTACAGATATAGTACTACAGTAGATATGTACATGACGGGCAAGCTATGAAAAAGGTCTAAGGTGCAACTGAGGAGTTTGCATTGAGTTTCTTCCTCAGATTGATGTTGGTTACCATCTGAATCATCCCTGAAAGGTTGTAACATCAACCCCAAAACAGTCAAAGTATATATTAACTCATAGCAATTAGTATCATACCATCATGAAAAGTACTAAAAATAAGGGATTTAAAAATAAATCTTTTAGCATTTTTCATCTAAAATTTACCATTTTGTAGCAATTTGGAATTTAAAATAATCAATTTATAGCATACTTCAGCACATGTATTTTTCAAAAGTTTGATTAAATTGTAACGGAGAAACAGTTTGTAAAAATTATGGCTCCTTGTAAACTAATTTAAATTTGTGTAAATTTAATGTCTTGTTATTTAGCATATTATAACCGTTAACTGAACATTTGGCATCTATATGCATTTAGAGCTATTGCTATTTAAGTTCATTTTTGATTACAAGAAAAGAAAGTTTAAAAGAAAATATACTAACATATCTTTATTGAACATATTTGTAACCAGAAAATATTGTCACTGAAAAAAGAGCTACTCTTTTCTGTCAAGTGTCTGTATTAAAATGTACAGAATCTTGAAGTGAACAAATATTCAAAGTCTGGACACATTTTACCAAACCGATGAAGTGTCAAATTTCTATGTCCTGCAGCAATTACCTAATCTAAATAACAGTTTGAATAACTTCAATTCATGTGAGAAGAAAATAACTTCTCTGAGGTGCACCGAACCCTCGAATACCAATGTGCACAGCACTGTACTCATTTCTTCGACAAACAAACCACACAGATTTAACACCATAATATCACAATCACACAAATAACCATGATGAGACGGGCGAGGAACACAGTTTCACAGCATGCTGTTGGCACCCGTGTTCACCAATCTGTAAATGCAACAAACACCTGGTTAGTAATGTACACCGCCACCTTAGATAACATATTTACGTACTTTATTCTAGGGAACACCTTTTCTTTGATTTCTGAGTTTAGAAAATTTTGTTGATGGTATCTTACATATGACAAATTTATTTGATTTCAAGTTGCATGTATTTATTGAGCTATGAGGTATCTATTGCTAACAATATTTATGACTACATTAGCAGGCCAACTAATCAATGTGTTTGTGTGAGCACAAATAGAGTTGATAACTCAGCCAGATGGTAATTCAGGATGTGTCACAAAAAACATGGGCAGAAAGTCAACTGTTAAGTTAAAATGTTGATGTCACTAGCACATAATGTGAGGCTGGTGTTTACTTCAGAAACACACTGAGCACTGGACATTTCAAGGAATAACCTCTCCTTACGTAAGGTTAAAGAAGATAAATACCTAAATGATGAGTTGACCAGGAAAGTCTGAGCACAAAACCTGCTGGACAGAACTGTGGAATTAGCAAACTACTTGGAAGAACTAGTGCATCATAGTTAACTTTCACTTTTTTTAAAAAATAATAATAATAATAATAAAACTCTCTTAGTTATGTTAGTTAAACTGAATATCATCTTACATTTGTAACAACTTAAAAAAAAAAGAAGATAGAAACTTTAGGATCACAAGACGGATGAATCTTAGAATTCACTCGCCAGTCAAAGTAGGTAATAGTAATACTGTAGTAATAGTAATACTGTTCAATTTTCATGGTTTTGAAGTAACTGTGCCAATAAATTACTGCATTATTTGAAGTAGCGCTGTCATCAATTCAGAGTAATGCTCATTTTCAGCTACGTGAATTATTCATTTTCATGTATGCACGACGACAACGGCACTAGGGTAACATTAAACATGACGCAATGAATATTAAATATTACTAATTAACAAACAATGGTCTATACTTTTTCCTTAATAGCTATTTACTTTATTTACTGACTGTTTACTTTAGCTTAATTAACATAGTACAGTGGTTTATACTCAAAAAATATCTCCAAAGCCCAAGTGTTCAGCCACTGTTTAAATCACGCCAGACCACAAGTCAGCAGCAGCTCTGATGAGAAAGGCCAGAAGCTGTCAAGAGCTGGTTTATCTCGCACCTACCAGGTTTTGCTCGTGCAAGTCACATGGTTAGCCATTTAATTCAGACATGAATGTCAGCATCAGGAATTATGTTAACAGGTTAAATAACCATTCTTGTTCATAGAAAACATTAAGTTTATTATTTTAAGTATGTTTATTTTCTAAATGTAACTCAAACATTTATTTCAATATAAATTTAAATGTACCTATTTGACTAATGACCTCCCATTTCCTGATGTGAAATGATATTCGTTAGTAGTTCCTGAGCGTACCAGGTACCAACTAGCCTAAATCAGTGAACCATGTGGGCCAGTTCACAAGTTGAGCAGAGACTTGTCTCTGGGCATGACGTCACCTCATGGCTGGTATTAGTGATTTGTGTCAAAAAAAGCGGCAATTCTGATTCTCAGGTTCAAAAACAATAAAGAAACTCATTTGATAGCAATTACTACCTTAAAGTTGTACACCGTACTAAACAGGCAAACAACTGTGCAGCAGCACACCAATATGGGTGATGTGAGAACAATGTGTGGTGGTGAAGGATATAGTAGATAAATGAGCAGGTGTACAGGATCATTGAGAATGATTGCTGAGATTTTCAACTGTTTTTTTAAAGAAATAAGTATTTAATTAATATACATGTGGGACATCTCTAATATTAATATTGCTTAAATTTTGAGATGCAGCTTAGTACAATTAGAGATAAAAACAATTTTTAAATCTGGTGATTTCTAGATTGTGTTTTATGCCTTATGGCCACACATAAACTTTCCTTGTTCTGTAGGGATATGTTAAAAAGAGTTTGTACGCTAAGAACAAAATGAAAATCCAGCTCCTTAAAAAGAGGGCTGCAGCAATTGCAACTGTAACTGTGGACATAATTCAGAAGATGTGGCAGGAGATTGAATACTATCTATACATCACCAGAGCTACAAATTGTTCTGTTACAGCATTGTTCATTAATCAAAACAAAGCAGATAAAAGTTAATCACGCTAAATACTACCATTTCTGTTACTTTGTGGCAGTGTAGGTAAATCAGATTAAATACATAAATAATACCATTAACATTATATAATGCTGTAACGGTGGATCTTTTGGTTTCACAAGGACATGAGGAATGAACAGAAACAAGGTGTGATTCCGTCTGAATATAATTACTCCATATTTATTTAAGGAAACTTATAACAGATATTAAAATGTGTTAAAATACAATTTCAATTACGTAATTAAAGAGCTCTCTGATATGTTAAAAAAAATATGGGCCGGCCCTAAATTAGATTATTAAAGGTTTCCATTAAACATAAATAAACAAATAAAGAAATACGAGTCTCAAACAATCCCACTTTAAATTCTTGAAGTTCAGAATGAAAGTTTTATATAATTCTTATTTCTTCGAACGTAGTAATTTAAAGGTGATTCCAAAAAGTTCAAACATACTGTAGGACCGAAGTTCGGTGGCTCGCTGCCCGGAGTTCAGCAGTTAACATGTTGCCAGGGCGCCTGTTTGTTGAAGAGGAAGAGCGTGAAATTGCTAAGACTACATCAGGCTCTTGGACCCTGTCTGTGAACAGTCTGAATCAAACATGATCAGAACTAGTACACAGACAGTTAGCAAACTGGGCAGAAAATGCCCGCAAAAAGATAAGGGGAAGTCGGGAAATAAATCTGATAGTAACTCACCAGACAGGGAAGTTGCCGTCTAGCTTCTGAAGCGTAGCAAGTCCGTATCTGAAGACCGCGGATACGCGGCAGGCGCGGACGTTTCCATCATTTCAAAAAAATTACTTAAAAAAAATAACTACCATACTGTGTACTGTACAGACGGACTAAACTACTTCAAGAAATAAAAGGGATAGCATCCCTTGTCTAATCGACTACATCGTCGGTTACGGCCGGACAGAAGTCTAGTGGTACGTCTTGCTGATCCGCCGATCATCTCAAACAGTCCGTCTGGAATCGCGATGCGAAGCGGAAGGGCCACATCTCGTAATTAAAAGGTAATGCTCAAACAAAAGTTGGTGGGGGAGACTGGGGAGACTGAGGCGTCCGGACCGAAAGGTTCCGAAGTTCTCCGAGTGGGAATCACAAAAAAACTCTTTGACTTCGATATCTCGGAGTTGGTAGCACTGGCCGATTTTAGCACTACCTGTTGAGGGGTGTCTGAAACAAATAGGGATCGACTCGCCCGAGACGTTTGCTAAAGCCTGGGGCTAATGGCGCAGTCGGTGCTGCTCTCTGACGGCCTACAGGGGAAAGAAAGAGGAAGGTTGGCAATGTCGCCACCAGGTGTCGCGGGCGTTAGCTCCACGAACTGGCGACAAGAGAAGAAGTTACTATCTCTGCCGCTAGATGTCGTGTGTGGTCCATATTTGCACATATTTTTTCTGTGGCAAATCGTCCTTGGTCGGCCACTGCCTGGCAGGGTTCACATCAGGGCAATGATCCTGGGCTAAATTCTGAGAACTAAGGTGGGAACTGGGGGGTGAGGGTGGACAAAAAACGCAACGAGGCTGGGAACGAGCGTCCTAACGTGACTTTCTAGGAGTGAACCTAAGACATATGCGTGACGGTAAGCGCTGTTCTAAGCTTGTCTCTGAGAAAGGGTAACAACTCGTCCTGAGCTGTTGTGCGCAAATTTAGTCATGCAGGGAAATAATGTTACAGGCCGGGAACGTGACTGCAAGTGGGTGAAATATCAACCGGACTGCTAACAACGTCTTAGACTTGCAAAAGATCAGATTGGTCCCTGAGAAAAGGTGCCTCAGGCTACTGCAGCAAAGTTTAACTATGTAGAGTACACCAGCCTAACAAAGTGTAAATCACCCAATAGTAACCAAATTATATTGAAAATAAAATTTCCAACAATAATTAAAATTATAATAAAAATTAAAAAAAAAATTGCTGAAATACCTCATTTCCGGCACAGTTCTCATATCAAAGTGTACTAAGCTAAGACTAAAACTTTTAACTTGTTGAGTTGAGTGTATAGTTTTTTTTTACATATAAATCACATGTTATTTCTTTCTGAAACCTTAGTATAGTATTTAATGACAGTCTATGTGTAAATCTGAAAGAGACATCCAAAATAAATGTTTCAATAATAAATAAAAAAATACACAAAAAAATAAAAATTTGCATTTAGTCATTGTTTTCATGAAGCAGAGTACCTAAATATTAGATAGAGAAACCTAGCTTGAATTTCAAGGGAAAAGTACTTCCTGAATGTAAACCTACCTACATTGCTCAATCATAAGGCTAAGTGTGTACATATTGCACCACTTGTCATTTTGCCTCACATATACACCTCTAGCGAGGCCGGCCAATACACAACATACTGTGTTTTATCGCATAATCATCACACATTTTATACTAAAATAAAGTTTGAAATGTTGGGGTGCAACTCTTATGTGAGAAAAGAATGTTTATTGAGGTGAAGTTATTCATAAAAATAAAACCTATTCAAGGAAAATATATTTATTTAAAATGTAGAGTATACAACATCATGCCAAACAATTAAAATTAATATAAATCATGAAACAAAACAAAGAAAAGTCGAAAACCGTGCGCTAAACATGAGCCGAAACTAACGCATAGCTATCGTCGTAGAACACACTAACCACGAAATAGTGTGGGCTATAAAATGTAGCTTACTCTGCACTAGACAGAGTTTGCATGTTGCATGCTTTCTGCAAGCTATCGATATTTGACTACAAGCATGTACTCTATACGGGCATCAACGTAACCAAACATGAATTGTGCCACCTAGCGCTGGCTACATTTTTATAAGCAGTAGACAGCGGCGACAAAGACGAACAGATAAAAGTTATAACATTTGAAAAGTCTTTAAAAGAAAATTTACACTTTCGACAACTTTGTATTTCTGTTAAATAAGTAAGCAGTAATATCCGAACGAATAATAGATGTCAACATCAAAATACATCCTTTTATCTAAGAAAAGTTCATGGGCAACATTTTACATGGAAAAAAATAATGTATATCTTGCTTAGAAAGTGACAGGACCAAAACATTTCACCATATTGGATGTGAAATCGTACTGTGGGTACAACTTAAGTGAGTTTTACTGCAATTACGGTATTTTCCCATTATAACTACCAAACTGCCTGAAAGCAACTTGAAAAACAATAGCTGTTGCACGGTGCTTTATTCTCAAATTTTTACTACCTACACAAAGCGTTCGGAATCTCATAGTAGGACAAAAAACATCCTTCAACATTTATGAGAGAACTTTTTTTATCCAAATTTTGATGCCCTAAAATAACGATGCAATGATTATGCGATAAAACACGGTATTGTAAAACTCCTTAAGTATGCAGCACCCACGTAAAAAAAATACTGCAGTCAAGGATCAAGCTCGAAATATTACCTGTTGGAGATGTACTTCTGACAGGAAACTTATCTCGATGCCTTGAACATTCATTCATTAACCTTTTCTTCTCTGCTTCTGTCAAGTGCAGCCCTTCGTACAACTGGGTAAGAACAAAATCCACACAGTACTAAATGAACGACAAACAAGATAATGCACAATGTGGCTAACAGTTAAAAATTCTGTCAGAGTTAATCCATATCAAACCTTATTACAATTTAAATACAGCTAATTCTGCTTTAACATCACGGTAATAAAAGTTACACACACAAAATGCCTTCAATAGTCTAAATGAGGAAAAAAAACAGGGCCATAATTCTGCCTGTAGAATGGGCAACAACCATGCTGTCTTTTCACATTTTACACAAAAATAATATTTTTTTTTTGAGCAGTGAAACAGTAACTTCATTAATGTTAAAGTTCACCAAAAAAGCACACAACACAATAATTGTTTCTGAACCAGAAACATACAGTGTATTGTCATACATAGCTTCTCTGCTTGAAGAGGCCGAGGCGGTCGAGTGCCCGGATCACGTCACGGCCATCCCAGTTGGATTCACGGCGGGGTCGCAAGTGGACGGTCACTGCAGTGCGCTGATGGTTTTTTTTCCCCACCCCATGCCAACCATTGGCATCTCATCACCCTTCACTGTCTCAGGCCTCAATGACACGGAGCTTGTCAGCCCTCTCCTTCTCCATTTTACTGATTGTAAGAAATTAAGACATTTATCAGCAGGCAAGCACGCTCCAGTGAAATGACACACACCACGCTGCAAAAATCATAATGTGGCACTTTACGTAGGTCTAAGTACGGTTCACACAATATGAACATTTGAGACAAACTCAAGAAGATCATTCCTTTCAAGGGCATTCCATTTGAATTTAGGAAAGCCTGGCTTACAACTTACCCAAAGGAAAACATATTAAGACAAGTAGAAATAATATGACCAATACCTGCACGTCACATGTTTCACTGTATACACGAGAATTAAAATGCAGTATTTAACAAGTACCTATGTTGAGGCATAAAGTATAACTCAGTAGCACAGTTAAAATAACCAATTTATGTATGAAGTTAGTAAATTCCCCCCCCCCCCCTTTTTTTTTTGTTAGTGAGAAAATGAGACAGCAAATAAATGTTCATTTTTGGCAGGAACAATCATTCCTGTTAAAGCAATACCAAAATTTTAATATATATATATATATATATATATATATATATATATATATATATATATATATATATATATATATATATATATATATATATATGAGTCGTCCATTTCCAAAAGTGCCTAGTTGCCTAGGGAATAAATTTTCAGGAAACGAGAAAAACCTGAGTTATTTAACACTCAAGAGTTAATTTATGACTGTTATGTTTATAAAGGCTGTAAATAAATGAGAAACACAATTGACAAGGTCTAAGGTCGGTAATTATTGTATATAAAGCAGTAATAAACTGTTTTAATATGCAACTAGGCAGTTTTGGAAAAGTTTTTTGTAATTAGCTAGTTTTGGAATTGGACCTTTTGCAATTAGCTTGTTTTGGCACTGTAAATGCAACGGGTCAGTTTTGAAAATCAAAAACAACAATGAGACTGAATGTGATGTTAATAAGTTTAAAACAAATACAGTAATAAAAAAAGTTTTACTAAACGCATTAAAATAACACAGAATCATGTACAAAATGTCAAAAGCCTGCAATAAGTTATGCAAAATGTTACTGGCTTAAGTATAAACAAAAAGAAAACCTACTCAATCAGCCTATCATAAATCTGCCTCAAACTCTTTTATTTTTATTCTAACATTATTTTTAACATGCTCTCATATGCCATCAACTTAGTGTGTTAATAATTTATTAAGGGCTTATAAAAAAGAAAACATATAAAGAAGTCGCCCTTAGTTAAATCAAAAGAAAGAAAAAATTAGCAGGCTAAATGTTGCTAAAAAAAAAGTGTTTTCTTTTTACCCTAACATACTATATACACTTAAATTAGAAACTTTCAAATCAATACTACATGTGCTTGGTGCTTATGAAAATAAAGGTTATTTTATGAAATTATCAGAGTTTTGTTCTAAAATTAAAAAAAAATTGATAAATGCTTTTATAAAGTCTTTTCTCATTTTCATCAACATCGTGGGGTTTCAGTTGTTCTTGTTTTGATATAAAACTCTAAATTTTCTTTGGACGACCAATCTGCGCCATAGTGCTTCTCCAACAGTTTTTGAATGTCACGCAACTTGTCTTTGTTGACTGGCATTCCAACTGGTAAGATCAATGGCTGCATATGTTTGACTAGTTTGTCCTTCTTGTTGATTGGCAGAGCAACTCCTTGATCACTTTTATAAAACATCTCCCTGCGAACTAGTGCATTCTTTTTCTTGCTCCTAGAAATTACAAAGCGCTTGCACTTAGACAAAGTAAAAGCCCATGATCTGAGGGGTTTTAGGGTTTCAGAACAGCTTGACTTCCAATCAAAACATGAGAAATATTTTCCTAACTCAAAAACTGTCCCTAAAAACTGTCCCTACTTCTTTGAAAGCATTTATGTACTGGGCAGGGCTTGTTATGGATTCCATTTTTCTAAACTTTCTTTCAAGCGACCAAAAATCCTGTCTGCCGGAAGAAAAGAATGTCCAGTGACGGGAAAGTAGACATGAATTTTTTTCACATTTTGAGGCAAATTTTTAACAAGTATGTTACTCAGCATTCCTATCAATATAGAATTTTTGTTCTGTCCTGCGGCTCCATCTGCATGCAGTTCAATTTCTTTGGTATCTTAAAGTGTGGTATTCTTTAGGTGATGATGCACAGCAGATAGAATTTGATTGGACCCTCTATAATCGTCAGATTCAGCCCATGTATAGATGAATGTGTTTTTATTAGTCTGTTTGTCCTTAGAAGAGCCTTCGCAAATAGTCAGATTATATTGGTACAGTTGGCGAGAATAGTAATTGCTTTGGTCAGGCAACTTTGGCAAAGGAAGTTTCTTTTGGCAGTCAAACGAAAACTTTGTTACACCTATGTTTTTTTTTCTGAGACTCTCATAAAAAGCATTTGCTCTTAACTTGTGAACACGTAGTTCGGTCATCAGTTCAACTTTTTTGTTCCCTTGTGAACTTTTGATTTTGCTTTTTAACTGAAGGCACATGGAGCATCCAACTGTTACTGGAGTTATAAAACTTAAATTATACTCCCTGGTGACTATGGACCTAAAATCTCATACTCCACGACAAGCTGTTGTGTAGCACTATCATTATAAGCTTTCCAAAGTTTGGTGATTGATAAATCACTTGATAAATATTGTCTTTTACATTCCCTTTCCCGGCAGTAGTGAGATTCAAGAGGATTTAGAGATTCAATCAAAGCTTTCACTGATTTATGTCTGTTTGAATACTTAGCTTTCCTCCTATCACCACCGTGATTTTCTTTGGGGCTCTCTCCAGTAAGAAGATTACACCGGGCGATCCGCTGAATCCTATTCTTAGAAATTGCAAGTATATTTAAAAACTTTTTTTGACAAACCTGGACATTGTGTTTTCCACTTTATAGTCTAAATCGTGGCACATAGTACTTACTTACATCCACTCTTCTTATGACAGTTTCGTCACCATCATTGTTAGCATTACGTTTGGGCCTAGCAGAAGTTTGACTAGAAATGTACTTCAGTAAAAAGCAATCTTGTTGAACTTTGTCAACCAAAGAGTAGAATTTTTGATGAAATCTTCTATTATCCTGCAAGTTGAGGCTGTTGCATTCAAAAATAGACTTTTTACCTGCATCATGGTTGCACTTGGTCAAGGTTGGTAGTCACTTGGAAACATGTCTTTGCCACTTCAGTACATTATTTTTCCAATTACCTGGGTTCAGTTGTTTCTTTCTACTTTTATTTCCACTTACACTTTTCACAACACCTTCAACTCTCACTTCTTCTTCAACATTTGCAATATTTAAACTCATTTTCTTTTACAAGATCACTAGACAAGACAACATAACATGAGATATAACCTCATAGAAATCATTCAACTTTTACTCAACAAAGCTGAACAAAAATAAATGATTCCCTAAAAGAAGCAGGTTAGCCAACAGTTATTATTATTATAAAGTGTAAAAATATAGGTCTGCACTATAAAAATGTCCCCCAGTTTTTCAGAATAAACACTTTTGTGGAAGCTTACAATTAGCGGGTAGGGCTCTTTTTTACTGCAACTAGCACGTTTTGGAAATGACTTCATGAAAGCCGCCATCTTAGATGCTAGCAAGTAAGTAGTTTTGGAACAGTATCTGAGTTTTCAACAAGACAGTTTTGGAAATGGAATGAAATGCAACTAAGCCCGGTTTGAATTTGTACTCGATTTCCATTCTTTTTTTAAAACAGGATTTAGAAACTTTTGCCACTGTAAAAGTAATTTAACATGTGTATTTCAGTTGTGCCAAAATCATGCAATTAAAATCTCACTTTTCCAATTTTGTCAATTAGGCACTTTTGGAAATGGACGACTCTATATATATATATATATATAATTTCGTTTCATCATGGAAAAATCTATGCAGAACATTCTGTGCGTCATAGGCCTAATTTAAAGTCTGGAGTAGCTTATTGAACTGTGAAGTATTAGCTGCTCCAGACTTTAAATTAGGCCTATGACGCACAGAATGTTCTGCATAGATTTTTCCATGATGAAACGAAATAAGATAAAGGTAATAATTAAGGACAAGATTATTAATTATTAAATCAATTTCATAAAAAAAATAAAAAAACCAGAAGAATTCAGGGTTTGTTTTTGTTTTATAAAAGAGTTTTAGTAAAACTTATGCACTAAAATAAAGGTAAAAATTATATTCTCCATTTTTACGATAATATAATTTGTAATAAATATGTCTAAAAAAGATACATTCAGAAAAAAATACATTAGCAAGCATTTGTGGTTTAAGAATAATCAAATAAGATATGCATTATATAACCAATTAAATTAATTCTTCTCATCCATGCACTTTAAAACAATTCTTGTCTGGAAATAACATTCCTTGGGATTCAAACATTTAAAGATTACTTTTTTTTATATGATTTTAATTAGGTTTTGGTTAAATTCTACCTAACAGAACTTGCATTTCGGCGCTACATGGTGTATAACATGAATTTCGAAGGTATGCTGTGTGCATCGGTGGCTGGCTTCAGTGCGTGGACTCCCACCAACTGTTTAGTGAATTTTAATAAAACTCCTGGTCAAAAATCAGGTCCAAAGCCAGGTTTTGGTATCTTTTCAAGTCCTTTATCGGAGCTGTGCTGCTATCTGCACATGACGGTGGCAAGCTACGTTTATGATTCAGGCAGCGAATTCTAGCGGCGAGTGCAGAAAGTATGTGCGTAACTCGTGTCTCGCCAGTTTGGTATGTACTTGAAAAGCGAATATTTTATTTAGTGGTGCACCGATATGACTTTACCGATTACCGATTCAATTACCGATTATGAGAGCAATAATCGGCAGATACCGATTCAGTTACCGATTATAATGAACAAATTTTTTTAAGTGTAATAATGCACACAAAAATTTTTTATTCCCATGTGAATTTTATAACAAGATTAGGTAAAATTGAGAATACAGTTATAATAACAGTATAAAAATATATAAAATACACTATTAAGTCATTGAAAGGGGAAATTAAATTAACTTCTATTTAAATATTTGTTATTGTAAACAACTTGAACTACAGTCTAATAATTGTAATTTACAATGGGTACATAAGGTTGCATCAAGAAATTACCGTTTAACAATGTAAACATGCTGCTTTATTTTGTTCACTTGAGTTTATAGAAAAATGTTTCCACACTTCACTTTTTTTCTCCCTACTCGCCATCTCACTATAATTATATAAAAATGACTAAAAACCAATTCTAGCACATGTGATTGAATTTATGTTGACTGAATATATAAAATTATAAATACTTTTTCACTTTTCACGACACATACAAATAACAAACGGATAATGTTACCAAAGACGCCCATAACAAGTTTGTAAAACGCAGTGATAAAAACTAGAAGGTATCGGGACCACGATTTTGAACCGCTACTACGACTCGAAAAGATTGATTGTCATAGAATCCACTGCAACTGTTTGTGGTATTTTGATTGCGTGCCATATATTTTACTTCTCTGGCTACACGTAATGTACAAGGCCACTAAACAAAAGATGAAACGTAAATAAACGTGTAGGAAAAATGCATTTTTTATTGTTTGAGGCAATGGGATTTATTAAACTTAACGAAATATCTGTAATTATGATATGACACAGTTAGATGAATTTTGTAATATATACAAATATTACCGTTTTTCGTCCTAAAATGTGTAACAAAATATTACCTACTTAATTACGACGGGACGGAAATAATCGGCAAAGTAATCGTTAAGATAATCGCCGATTACGATTAATCGGTAAGTACCCATAATCGCCAATTACGATTCATCGGTATCCGCATCGGTGCACCACTAATTTTATTGATCAGTATATTTATCAAACTCTGCATTATTTAAAAAAATTCTACTCTAAATTTTGTATTTAAGTTTTTATTAGAAGTTCATTTGCAACATGTACAACATGAGAACACATTGTTACCGAGGTTAGATGTTTATACATCACTAGCGAGAACAGAAAAACCCGCTTACATTTTTTAAATTACTTATGTTTATGAAAAAGAATAGGTAAATAACGTCATTATAACTGTACAGTAGCCCAGTGGTTTGTGACCAATGTCTTGGTGCCAACCGTCACCACTCCTGCCAGAGAGCAATCATGGGTATGCTGTGCTCTTCATCGCTCGTGGTTACTTACTAGCCACGTGGCAAGGCCCGGGAGCTCCACGTGTTACCACAAAGAAACATCCCACTGATGGTATACTTAACATGCCCCACGCAGGGCACGAGCATTCATTGTGTAGTTCCAACATGGTGATGAAACACTAACATTCTTGTAATGAACTTTTCTGAACGGTTTACAAACAATGAACACAGTTTTTAATCTTTAAAATCATTAGTTTGAACCAAGATTCAAATTTCCCTCATTACTGTTTGTAAGACAAAAGTTGTTCTGCTACTTTGACATTTGGATGATACTTTCAACATGCTGACACTTACCGCTTTGCAATCGTGACATGACCAGCCCTTCAGCCTGCTGCGTGCTGCCTTGCCACGCACCGCATCCCGCTGGTAAATGTAGCTCGGGCTTCCTTTAGTGCGCTCCTTATCAGGGACTCTGCAACCAACAGGAGCTACCTGTATTACATACATGCCCAACACTTCAAACAAGACCCTTTCCATTCTTTATGTCCACAGATACGCAATTACGTTTTATTATAGACCATTCCAAAAGTCTATATATATATATATATATATATATATATATATATATAATCGGCGTACTTTGAACATTTTCAGACTAAAAAATTACTGCATAAATTATAAAAGCAAAAAATGAAACCAATTTAAATCATGAATAACCAGCTTGGCTACAAATTGAAAGTGGTATCAAATCTACACCACAGACACGATGTCCACAACATAGAGACAAAATTGCAATGATCACCTACAATATGATATATATATATATATATATATCAGGAACTTAGCTAGAAATTTCAAGTGTGGAGCTATTTTAGGTCTTATCGAGAAGTAAAAGAATCAAGAAAAGACTTTTGTAAAAATTACAAACTTAATTAACACACTTGAAACCACTAAATATTCAAGCTTCACGATTGGTTTTTGGTTACGAAGCATTATAAAATTTTCATTACATGTTTGCTTTGAGTCCATTATTTGTGAACCTGAACAAAAGTGTGACTGGTTGAGTTTGATATGAATTTTTGGGTTGGGGGAAAAGGCATTTTTCAAAAGTTATTTAAGATTTTTCATTAGTGTGAAAGTTTTTGTCCATGATAATGTTGCATTTTTCACTTCTATTTCAATTTTCAAAAAAATTTGTCTCCTCTTTTGCTTTGCTCAATGCTGAACTGCAGGACACTCTGTAGCATTGCACAATGATTTGTTATATACAGATATTTTTTTTTGGGTCAAAAGAATATTAAGAATAACTTTGATATAAAGGATGATAATTAATATGTAGATAAGGATAATTGTTCAGATCTGTTAAGAATTGTTATTAATTACTTTGGTTAAATTTCCTGGAAAGCCTTAAAATACTTATTTCCTTGAGATACTTAATTATTAATTTGAGGGTTAATTCCAATCCATAATAATTAATTTTGATATTTGATAATTAATTTCAGTAGTTGTTTTGTTTAAAGCAGTGAAGATCATAATTTTACAGGACATGATTTTTAAACTAAATTTCTAATACGGTATTAATTTCAACCTTGATTACTAAATTTTGAACATTGTATTTAAATTTGTTGGGTAATTTTAAATTCTATTGGATATTGCTAATGTAATATTTCGAGAATAGTCTGGAAGGTACAGAAGGAAGAGCGGACAGGCGCGACACCCTGGCGCCAGAAAGTTATTTTTCACCTTGTAAATGCGTGTTTGGGATTTACACGTCATATGGACGCACAGCTGTAGCGACCGTCTGGTAGGTTCTCTGGAGGCTACCACTAGCCAGCCAATCAGGGCGAGCCCTGGCATGGAATGATGCGCCCTTCCGAATTTCCTTATATGGTCATGTTTTGGAATTATGTGCGCTGATTGGTCAGTTGGCCAACGGGGTTGCCTCCCTTGTGTTCACCTTTACAAGGGAAGGTAATCACGTCGACAAGTCACAAGACATCATGGAAAGTTACTAAGAGATAATTTAACGCCTAGGGGCTGGGGCCAGGCCGTATTTTTTTAACCTAAGTTCATTTTTTTTCGGACTATGTAACTAGAAATTTAGGCCCTAGGCGTCGGCATCGGCTCGAATTCGTGTGATTACGGTCCACGATCGACGGTATCTTGAGTTATGTAGTTAACCAAGGGACATTACTAAAGTATTTTTTTTTTTTGGCGAGTGACAAGACTCCTCGACCGTCAACGGCAAGATGTATGGTGCTGTGGTATGTATTTGGACCTCATACTATCAAAATTCAAAGACATAGTTAAAATTTGTATAAGAAAAGACAAAAAACTGTGCAAGTAACGAAGTTTTCTAAATAAATTAATTTGTAAAATTGTGTACGGAGGCCATGTAACGATGAGAAAAAACATTTTTTTTGAAAAGATATAAACAAAGGTAATTTAATAAACTCTTTTATTTCCAAATAACGTAGAACGCAGCCACCGTAATGAAAAATTCCTAAAGAACATTGTTTGTCTTTGTTTTGTTACGTTTCTCTGTGTGCTTAGCCGGGCCACACATACAACGTAACAACTCTCGAAGATCAGGGTCTTGCAGTGCAACACAAAGTGGAGGATCCAGTGCTGACTCACCAAGTGTGTTTCTCTTGTACTAGCTTCATTTCAGAGAAGTCTCTATCAGTCATCTGTGCGAAGCAGAATGACTCTGTATGTCTGTGCTAACTTAGTAATGTTAGGAAACAAACTTGTGACAGTTATGTCATTGCGAAGGAAATGTACATGTTTAGTAGATGATTTCTTCTTGTTATCAATGACCTGTGTGTTGCTTAATCTTACACCTTATTTTTCTTCAAGACCACACATCTTGCAGACAAGTGCATGGTTTTGTGTCCATGTAAACCTATCAAATGGTGTTTCATGAAATTTTTTGCACAAGAAACAAAACATACTCACATCTGTATCACAAAAAAGCCATGCTCTGTTACCCTCCCATTCACATCAAAAGGTTACACCTTGTTTTCTTCTTTCTACAGTGTTTTAACTGCTCTAGTAGAGCTAGTTGATAGGCCAGTATCACAAACAGAAAATTCTGCAGGTTTACGTCTTCAGAATTCCATTGGTGTTGATTCAGGTGTCAACACTTTTTGATGTGACATTTCCACCATTTGGAAAAACCTTACAATTTTTCTTTGGTTGAGAACTGAAAAATGGTGTGATAATTTGGCTCCCCTTTTGAGTTTAGACACGAATTTTCCAAGCAAAAAATGTATTCTATACCTTTTATGTAGCGATTGCTCATGTTCAGCCACGAAAAAAAGTCCGGCATTACCAAAGAGATGTTACACACAAAAAAAGGAAACATTTGCCATCAGATTGACACTACTTTCTATTTGGTGGCATTATTTGCTGGAAAAACACACCATACAGGTTACATTAATGTCTATTACATATTAACAAACTTGTGTTTTCTGTGTTCAAGTTTTGGCTGCCTTATGCATGATTTTGAAATTAATTTTAGCTGCTGTGAATCATGAAAAAAATCACATGATAATACAACATATTTAAAGCCAATTAACGAAATCAGAAGTGCAGGGTGCACACACATACACAAAGTTCAATACAACTTATCTGAAAACATTTTTAAATCAACATTAAAATAATCTTTTGTCTCAGCTATGTAGTCCCTGATATGACCTGGCATGCAGACTATAAGCAGGCAAAAAAATGGGAAATGTATTTCTGTATTTAAATAGAAATTTATGGAACTTTTGATGTATTTTACCGAAAGATTTGTGATTGGCAGCGACAACCATGTGTTTAAAGAGTGATGCTCTTATTGGTTGGGCCATTTGGCTGTCTTCCTCCTGCATGAGTGAAGGCAGCCATGTTGACTGGCACTGAAGTCTCAGCAGCACCAAAGGACAGTTGTGTTCTTGCTTGTTCTGTGTTAGCAAAATGTTTCTGCCAACAGCACAGTCCAACATCTAAATTAAATGTGATGAAGCATTGCAGGCACTATTCTGATAAAGAAACCTATGTTGTAATTTTGATATATTTTCAGATTTTACAATCTATTTTGCACTATGTAACCTGGGCACTTGGGGTTCTTGCAGAAAGTCACTTTCCTTGTTGGTTCAGACACGAGAGAACTTCATCATCATTTAAGCGTAGAAATTAGACCCTTACCTTTCTCTGCCAAGTGATTTCTTTGTAAACATTTATTTTGAAAAAAAGGTATTTAATTATTTTATCTTAAATACATCAATATTTGTGTGACGGAAGTACTCTTCCTTTAGGAGCACCAACACTCTTACAAAAATATGTTTTCCCAGTCCAAACTTCCAAGTTTACAGCTTAGCTCTGAGGCTAGGGGTGTCCAAGATTAACACACCATCACTGTTACCGCATTTATCAGCGTGTGAGTCACACATTTTATCCAGATTTTTAGTTTAAAAAAATGTAATTGAATATGTGCGTAAATAACTAACCAATGTTGGTTTTTTACATTATTAATCAAAATATCTCAGCAGTGGTGAGAAGCTCCATGAGCAGCGCAGTCTGTGGCAGTGTTCACGGTTCTCCTTCCCTCTCATCGTTGTACATGTCCCGTGAACTGGCACCCACTCAATTAACTTGTCTATCTCGATAGGTGTTCATGGCACAACTGTGCCCAAACATTGTTTTTGCATGAGATTTTCCATGCTTTCAACTAAACATTCCATGACAAAACTGTAGCCATCATTGGTGTTTATAGGTGCTCATTTTATACCGCCCTGCACTAGTTTTCCGAATACGTGAGAGCTAATTTTTAGAAAGAAAAAAAAAGAAAAGAAAGTGTAGCTTTCACCCTGTTCTCTCTCCACAGCAAAGACATGGGTAAAAACATAAATTACAATAGACAAAAGGGAAACGAGGGTTTAAAAACCAGCAGTAGTCTCTTTTGTCATTTTGTTAGTTAGGGGGTCGTAAATATGAAGGGGTGGGGGGAGAGAGAAGTGGGCCTCCTCACATCCTCCCGTAGTAAAAAGACAAAGAAGAAACAAGGGTCATTTAAATAGTACAAATTGGCTCTTAGGCTCATAAATATTTTAAACCCTGTTCCTAATTTTAAAACTAGTGTTGTATTTATTACGCACCAGTCGCCCAGCCGGTGCTGGCAAGTGACGTGACTTGCTGGACTAACATTCGGCTGGAGGGGGGGATGGGGGGGGGGGGGGAGAGAGAGAGAGAGAGAGAGAGAGAGAGAGAGAGAGCAAAAAATACAATGAATAAATTGATGGATGTGTGGCTTCCACGTGCTTTAAAACTTAAAAGACTTAAAAACTGAAACTTCACACTTCAATAACCCAACTGAAAGATAAAACAAAATATTAAATTGTTATTTGGATGATCAAACTAAAAAAGTAAATTTTCCATGCTATAGTTGACGAGAATTAAGCTAAAAGTAATTACATATTTTTTTTAATATCAATCCTTTGCTTTGTTTATTAGTTCATGGCGCCTATGGTTCAGAAATCGAGACTGGATAACAGCAACCAAACATCAATGAAAGGCTAATGAAATCTTAACAGTTTTTAACAAATCTTTGCAAATCTGCAAGTAATATTTATTAAATTCCTTGTCAAAAATCATGTAGTATACCCAAATCTCTTATATTTTCATGCTGTAATTGCCAACAATCATCCCTTACTTGTACACACACTGTAATTGCAACATCCTTCAAGCAATCATTACTCGCTCACATGTTACCAAATAATAAAATAATTAAGGGTTTAATAGTATCATACTACTGGTTACTGAAGGCAGACACTGATTTGATATTGCCATTAGACTAAACCAAATAAACCTAACAGTGAAGTAAGTACAGTAGAATCCCGCCGATGCGACCCCCCTCTGATGCGTCCATTCCGTTTATACGACCGTTTTGTGAAACAGTGAAAAATTTGAGCAGAGAAAGTCAAAAGTTTGAGTAAAATCGGCTGAAAAACAAATCTGTTACACTTTGTTGGGCGCTATGTGTTCACGTTTATCTTGGCGAGCGCTGTACTGCAAGCAGGCAGGCATACAAAAGACGGCTAAAAATAGATACCACCCCTCTAGACTCTCCACTAGCCAATACCGGTAAACTGCGCGCATCACCCGATAGTATCTACGCGCGCGTCTATTGCCGTCCCGGTTCCATGCCTTTGTCTTGCGACTGGTTAGTGTGATGTGATCATGCCAGCTGCATCTCAGGTGTCACTGGCCACACAAAGCTGTGTTCACTGTGTTAACGACATCGCCAGGTGTTTGGTTCTCGGCTATTTTTCTATAACATCGCTGACTTCGCACGTGCGCAGATAAACAAAACAAAAAATTGCGTGGAATTATGCTATACACCTCGGACTTGCATACCCCGAACAATGGGTTCCAATAAATACTCACGCTAAGTGAACTCGCATCACGCGAGTTCGGCTATGCTAGCCGGCTGGTGGTTATTTTCGTTCAAAACGTGGCGAAGGAACTTGTGTGGATCAGGTAGAAAACATTCGGCTATAAACGAAAGATATAAGAACAATGCTATCCTGAAATGCTGTGACATGTTTTTGGAGTAGATAATCACAGCGACAGACCGACAGGATGCGCTCCCGTCCTTGCCGTCAGCGATGTTTATTTTGACAGCTCAAGCAATTATCTATTCCAAGGCCCTTCACAGAGTAAAAAAAAGAAAAAAAAAACGTTGAAATGCAGACAGAAAAGTAACTATGCAGTAAAATAAATATATTTACGGCCCTGCTAAATTTTTCTATTCAATAAAATTTGAGGTATTAGTGATTTTTCAGCAGAAACTGCTGTGTGACTGATAAACAAATTGTATCATAATAACTTATAAAGTATTTATTAACGGCAAAGGACAGTCGTATAAGCCCATAAATATATTTATTTTACCGAGAATGGACTATACAACCTGGCTTTTGACGCACGCTGTGTGAGAGGGGAGGAAATTGTTGACAGTTTCTCACGCAGAAGGTTGAAATAAGGGAGGGAATATGTTGAAATGTTAGTTGAAAAGGGGAGGGGGTGTTTTTACATGGTTTGTGGCTCTGGGAGGGATGAGCCTTGAAGAATTAGCAGGGGATGGGAGAGGTAAGCTTCGTGTCACGTCACGTCACATATGACGTCAAGCCGCCGCTACCGCCAGCCTGGCCGGAAGAGTTTCTTATGCTCTCGCAGAAGCTACCACAGCGGCTTTTCGTGCTGGCGGGTAAGATAACATGACAGCTGAGACAGCTTTTCGTGCGATAGTGGACGCGCCGAGCTCGGCTAGACACTGCCTGAGCGGCATTCACATTATGTATCCGACGATGCGGTGACACCCCGAATTCTCTATTGCGACAATTCCATTTATAAGTCCGTTTTTCCGGAAACCGTGAGGGGTCGCATCAGCGGGATTCTACTGTAACTGTAAGAAATGCACAACCCTGGTGACGGCTACCTGTCGGGGGCAGGTGTGGCCAGGGGCTCCACCCCCAAGCCGGGCCCTGCCGGGGCGGCCATGCCCAGCTCTGCCAGCAGCTCCTGCGTGGTCTGGGAGCTGCCGGCCCTGACGCGCTTCACGTCACCCCCGCCCGCCGCCGGGAAGAAGGTCTCGTCCGGGTCGCCGCTCCTCTTGGGCACCTCCAGTCTGCCGGCAGCCCGGCTCCTGCGGCCAGCACGCACTCGCTCAGCCTCGCGGGGTGGCAGCCCTTACCACCTTCCTCCCCCATCCCACCACATGCATGCACGCACGCACTCGCTCAGCCTCGCAGGGTGGCAGCCCTTCGCACCTTCCTCCCCCCTCCCACCACATGCATGCATGCACGCACTCGCTCAGCCTCGTGGGGTGGCAGCCCTTCGCACCTTCCTCCCCCCTCCCACCACATGCATGCACGCACTCGCTCAGCCTCGCAGGGTGGCAGCCCTTCGCACCTTCCTCTCCCCTCCCACCACATGCATGCATGCACGCACTCGCTCAGCCTCGCAGGGTGGCAGCCCTTCGCACCTTCCTCCCCCCTCCCACCACATGCATGCATGCACGCACTCGCTCAGCCTCGCGGGGTGGCAGCCCTTACCACCTTCCTCCCCCCTCCCACCACATGCATGCACGCACGCACTCGCTCAGCCTCACGGGGTGGCAGCCCTTACCACCTTCCTCCCCCCTCCCAACACATGCATGCACGCACGCACTCGCTCAGCCTCGCGGGGTGCCAGCCCTTCGCACCGTCCTCCCCCCTCCCACCACATGCATGCACGCACACACTCGCTCAGCCTCGCGGGGTGGCAGCCCTTCGCACCTTCCTCCCCCCTCCCACCACTTGCATGCACGCACACAAGCCTGTGTGAGCAGCAGTTCCTTACGTCTCATCAAACTAACTTAGTCTCAAATACAAATATATACATAATTTGAATAGTTAGAATAAAAACATTTTTAAAATTGCACTTTAGTTTTTTATTAATTTAAGTAATGATTATATAATTCACAATCTAAAAAAAAATCATAATTCAATTAATTCTATAAACTATTTAAGTTATCAAAAGTTGTTCCACTGCTACGGGTATTTCTATTTCATGATTATAAAACAATAATGTTCCTGCAAAGAATGCATCCTTCACATTATTTTGCAGTTATGGAAACTGATTACGTGATTACTGTTCGCTGTTTGCAACTTTAACACATTGAAAATGAGTACACTACATGGCTCATTGTCAACACTCACAATAGATATTTTACGTTGTATAAAACCACTTAATAAAAACCTTCATTAATGCAAAGTGACAAAATTTGGTACCTTCAGGTTTTTATTATTGACAGTACAAAAGATGTATCATTTTCAAAATATGATGCGAAATTAGCTAACATTTTTTGAAGGTTTGGAATCTAACCACAGTATGTACATGTTAAGAGAACATCTTCTGCCACTGTCAGCGAGATTGGACTGCAGAGTCGAGTTAAACAGAGGTGCGTGCTGTCACTCACCTGCCGTGTGAAGCCCCAAGGGAGCTGTGCAGAGACTTGGCACTGGATGAGTCGGGGCTCTCTAGCACCATGTCTTCGTTCTCCTGCATCCTCTGGTGGTCTTCCAGGGATTCCTGGAGGACCTTCTGCAGGACGTGGTCGAACCCGTCGGGCTGCCCGGGCACGGCCAGCGTGGACGTGTGCCGCACGCCCCCGCTGAACTCCTGCGTGGAGCACACGTCCACCCTGCTGGGCCGTCGGGCGAGCGACAGCTTGGCCTGCGTCAGCCTGCGGGCAGGCGGCTTGCCGCCTCTCGCGGAGGAGGTCGCCTCGTTGCTCGGCTTCAGGACCCACGTGCCCGCCCGCCTTCCGCAGGGACCTCGCGGCTCGTCCTCCTTCAGCAGCGACGGACTCTTGTCTTCGGCCGGCGGGGCACCACGGGGCGTCTCGGAGGGCCCAGCATCACCGGCTTTCGTCGGTGTCCGGTTTGATGCTCGACCGATGACGGGACTGCGGTTTTCTTTCGTGATCTTGACTTTTATCAGCTGCTTCTTTGGTGTCACCTGTTTATCAGACTCTATGTTCCGAAAGTCATCTGCATTATCGTCATCTTCTTCCGCCAGAGTTTCGGGAATAATAACGTTCACTCTGGGTTTCTCCGGCGCCAGGGTCTCCGGCACAAGCGTCATGTTATCGAAACACTTGAACGTTAACGTGTCGGTACGTGGTTTGCTCTCGGAAGAAACTATTTGGGCACCGCCAGCCACTTCCTCCTGTTTTCCTGGTACATTCTCGTCCACCTTATTTTGCACGGCCTTCTGATCCCCAAGGCTAGGACTCTCGTCATGTAGTATCTGCGTGACAACCGAGTATGCATATGCAAGCTGGCTTTGGTTTGCACCGTCTCCATCACTGGGGAGTTTCTGAGTGCTGCCCACATTCAGGATACGTGCTGGAACACCGTTCACATGTCTTTAAATAAGCACTAGCAAATATCTCACAATGAAACAATGCAAATACCCACACTGTCTCCAGCAATTATGTTGTATAATACCTAATTAAAAATCTATGACCAATCAACCAATTTATACAAATATGTTTTTGAAGTACATAATATTTTACTAAAGAATATAAACATAAGGACACAAAGACAGTGTTAGGTTTCGTTTAACGAAATAAAAAGGTTTTCTTTCTTTTTCATTCGAGAGTTTTATTGTCCGAAAGACGAAACAACCGCATCCAATCACTTTCAATGTTTTGTTCACGCATTCGACACGTACATCCGCCTGTCGAGAGTTGCTCGCAGCTCGGGCGAATAAGGATTAACGAAAATTAACGTAGGTTAAGTCCTTCAGTAACATCTTACTGTAAGTACACGAAATCAGTACGGCCTCAAACCTGGCCGCACCTGGCGAAACACAGTCGCCACGATTCTCCTACATATTTGGCGAGAAGCCACCGAACACGCCCTCCTTGTGCAGCGATCGACAGACGACTGTACATGTCGAATGCGTCAACAAAACATTGAAAATCATTGGATGCGGTTGTTTTGTCTTTCGGACAATAAAACTCTAGAATGAAAAAGAAAGAATACCTTTTTATTTCACTAAACGAAACGTAACATATGGCGCCCCACGTTGGGCGCCAAATGTTACCACTCACCCCCTCCGGCTAGCTCAAATTAGGTGATGAGTGGAACATACAGATTGCAGGTCACTAAGAAAGAAGAAATTAATAAACAATGTTCGATGTATTACCTGGTTTTAATTATTAATTTAAAAATCACAAAATATTTAGCGCAACACAGCACACAACAAAAATTTAACCAGTACCTCCATAAAGGGGAAAAACACATAGACTTATTACAAATTACATTATATTGCCCGGATAAGTTCCGGGCAGCGAACGCTGGACAAAACACTTTGTTGCCTCGCTGTGAGCTTTGCCTATGACCTATGACTACGGTAAACAATTTCTAATTTATTGAAATGTCCGAAGAGAAAAAAAAAAGTTGTTAGGCGTCACATGGACCATAGCCGTTAAGTTGTAGTTCAATATTACATTGTTAAATGATGCGAGCCATCGCCCGACCACGACCTCTTGGCACGGGCTCAGACAACGACTGATCTTACAGCCTTCTTTTCCTTCGTGCAGGCAGGGTCCTGGGCTCGCTGACGTAATTTTCAGCCAATCACGGTGCATAGCAACAGAAGCTCCCACGAAATGCTTACTTCTGTTCCCATGACGCAGCGATTTTGTATCTTTCTCGCACTCCCGTGACTGTGACTCACACGCCTAGTGTGTGAAACAAAGTCTCGGTCGTGGAAATAACGAAGGAAAATCACGTCAGCACGCCTTCCCACACAAAGAAACCAGCAAAAAAATTACTTCAAAAATAAACTTATGAATTTTAAAATTATAAACAATAAACCTGGTGAAATACTTTACGTGTAACTTCGAAAAAGAAAAAAAAAACTTTACATCATTTGAAAACCTAACCTCAAATTTGAAAAAATAATTTATGACAAAAGATGAATGCATGAGGAATGCATGAGGAAGGCTGTAATCTGGGTTGTTACAACAGTAATAATATGTTTCGTTTCACTAAAATTTTTGAAAACACTTTCTTACAACAATTTCCACATAGATTACTCTGTAATAATTGATAAATATTTATGGTTAAGATGATTTTTGGAACATTGGAGGTGAAAGTTTAAATGAGATGGTAGAATACACTATCTTGGCTTTTTGAGGTTGAGCTGTCCTGAAGTGGTAGGGCTCTACATATACTTGCCAGGGTCTTCTTAGATGGCCAATCATGAAACATGGTAGAAGTTAGAAGAATATTGATTACATATTATGACAGAATGGCTAAAACATTGATAGCCACCCAAACAGCTAGTAATTAATATCACAAAAGAAATATGCACTGCATTACGTTCAGAGAAACCAGAGGAGCAGGCATTACAAAAGTTAAAGTTTTGTGTACTGTTTCCATATGCATTCAATTTTTGTAACTTTCTGAGTTATAAAACTGGAGCATGTTTAACAACCAATGACATAACATATTCGTAGCAAAACTCAAAAGTATTTATACAACTGTTGTGTCCTTTCGTAAGTTGGCAGCAGTGCGACATGTTGTAAACAAAAGGTGATTATGGCGGGACGCGGCTACGACGGGCGCGGCAGGTCTTGTGTTGTGTGTGAACAACGAGGTGCAATATGAGTACCATGAATGCTGCGATGTGCGGCGTTAAAGTCATCTACATAACACTGGCGACGAGGTCGGAATAACGCGTTTTCGGGTCGCATCGGGCACGTGATAATCCGCGGCAGCATAACCTAGATGGCGTCGTGGAACTCGTTTGGTGAGTTTGTTCCGGGCCGGGATGCCTGGCAGACGTACGTGAACGGGTGAAATACCTGTTTATAGCGAATAAGATTACGGACAAAGAGGAGCAGAGAGCCATATTTTTTACGGTATGCGGGGCCGAATTGTACACTTTAGTGGCGTCGTTGTGCCTGCCGAAAGCAACCAGTGAAGTGGATATTAAGGACATTTTAGCAGCATTGTCCAATCATTTCAACCCCAAGCCGAGCGAAATCGTGGAAACTTACAAATTCCACAAGCGAGATCAACAGGAGGGTGAGTCCATCTCAGAGTATATGGCAGAGCTACGGCGTCTGTCGGCCCACTGTAACTTCACAGATTTGAACAGAGTGTTACGGGACCGCCTGGTGTGCGGGGTGCGCGACAGGACACTGCAGCACGCAATGTTGGGCAAGGTTGATTTAACCTTCCAGTCTGGCCAGGAGATGGCGACTGCGGCCGAAGCAGCGGGTCGGAACGCAAGTGATCTAAGAGGGGAAGTGAGCGGTTTGACGGGAGCAGTAAATCGGTTAGGCCTAGGTACCTCCAAGGACCAGCACACCGGACAGAACAAGTCTAACCTGGTTTGTGAGGACGGGCCACGCAGGCGCACACTCGAGCGGCAGGCTTGCTGGCGCTGTAATGGATTGCACAGTCCAGAGAATTGCAAACACCGTTCCTAAAAATGTAATTATTGTTCCAAGCTGGGACACCTTGAACGGGCATGCATATCGAAACAGAAACACGGTTCCAGGGTGCAGGGGACATCAAGAGGGGCCAAAACAAACCCTAGTAGCGGGGCTTTTCATGTAGCGAATGGACCAGATCCAGCCGGCGAGCACTCTAGCCTGTAGTCTCTACCAGTTACAGGCAAGCACCCCCAGGAATCACCCGCCATTCAAAATGTGGGTACAGGTGGACGGTAAAGACCTAGAAATGGAGGTGGACACAGGGGCCGGATTTACCGTTATAAGTAGTGAAACATTTGAGAGGTTATGGCCGAGCAGACCAGAGCTTAAGGCCGCGAATCTTCTTCTCCACACTTGGTCCCAGGAGAAGCTGCGGGTACTAGGGGCACTGGAAGTGCGTGTGCAGACGAATGTTGCAGATGTACAGTTGCCACTCTTAGTGGCAGATGGGCGTGGACCGAGTCGACTGGGGCGGAGTTGGCTAGAGCCCCTCGGAATTTCAGTGGAAGGGGTGCACACCATGCACTCGTTAGCAGCAAGCATAGCCGCACAGCACCCCAACATGTTTGTCAGCGCAGACCTGGGGCACTATGTAGGGCCCCCAGTGAGCATAGACATTGAGCCAGATGCCAGACCAATTTTTCGTAAGTGTCGGCCTGTGGCATTTGCACTGCGCGATGCCGTAAGCAAAGAGATAGACAGACTCGTGGAACAGGGAGTGATCGAGCCAGTAGCATATTCTAAGTGGGCAACACCCATTGTTGCTGTATGCAAAGCAAATGGTTCTGTCAGATTGTGCAGCGATTACAAGTGTACTGTGAATCGGGTGTGCCAAAGCGAGACTTACCCTTTACCAACTACAAATGAGGCTTTTTCCAAATTGGCCGGTGGTAAGATGTTTTCTAAATTAGACTTGGCTGATGCATACTTGCAGGTGTCCGTGGGTGAGTACACCGCCGACCTGCTGACGGTAAACACCATGAAAGGTCTCTATCGGGTCAGGCGGTTGCCCTTCGGCATCAAGTGTGCCACGGCGGTGTTCCAGAGACTGATGGAAACCTTACTAGCAGGGATAGAAGGAGTTGCTGTGCTGTTAGACGACATCCTCATCATGGGAGCGACCGCTGAGCAACACTGGCAGCGGGTCAACCAGGTCCTGGGTCGGTTAGAGGCAGCTGGGTTACGATTGAAGGAGAATAAATGCGTGTTTGCCGCACCATCCGTTAAATTTTTGGGGTTCAGCGTAGACAGTGCTGGCATACACCCAACAACAGCCAAAGTGGATGCTATACACCTTGCACCGGCACCCACCTGCAAAAGGGAACTACAGGCTTTTTTAGGGCTACTCAACTTCTACAACCGTTTCCTACAGGGTAAGGCCAGCATAGCCGAACCACTTCACCGTCTCCTGGATGCTGGGCATAAATGGGAGTGGACTGAGGTTCATTAAGAAGCTTTTCACGCTGTAAAAGAGCTTCTTCAGTCAGACGCAGTCTTAGTACATTACGATGCAACGAGGCCTGTGTCATTGACATGTGATGCTTCAGAGTACGGCGTGGGGGCAGTTCTGGCTCATGTGGAAGAGGACGGGAGTGAGAAAGCCATTGCTTTCGGGTCGCGCACATTGCACAAACATGAGCATAACTACGCAAAAATAGATAAGGAAGCGCTCGCAGTAATGTTCGGGGTGGTAAAGTTCAGGCAATATGTGACAGCGAGACCCTTCACAATTATCACAGACCATCAACCCCTGTTGCGGTTGCTGGACCCCACCAGGCAAACACCAGATTTTCTATCGCCGAGGTTGCTACGTTGGAGCCAGTTACTGTCCATGTTCGATTACAGGATCACATATCGGCCAGGACAGAGCACTGCGCATGCGGATGCTTTAAGCAGGGTGGGGGAAATATTCAATCCCCGGGTCAGGAAAAAAAATATATATATATTATTTAATTTTAAATTGGAAGATAATAAAGGAGAAAAACTGACCAAAAGAAAACAAAATTAAAAATTAATAATAGCATTGTAAGTCACGACTCACGAGTACAAAGATGCAGAGAGACTGCTGTTGTTTCAGTAGCAAGGGTGACAAATTATTCCAATATAGGATGGCAATAAGACAATAGGAATAATATTTTACACTCAAGGTAACACTTACTATCAAGGAGCATTTCCCACAAGGGATCAGTTATACTGGAACCTTTACAGTGCTTCAAACATATGCTGTGTCCAGTAATAATGAACTACAGCACTGAAACTGCGAGAGTTAAACCATACAAAGGATTGCCACAATGTTACCAATAGATCTCATCCGCTCTTCATTGAGAAGGGATTTCTTCTTCTGTGCATCAAGTTCATTTTCCAAAACCTTGCAACGCTCACATGGCTTCTCAGTCTTGCTGGAAAAAAAATCAATTAACAATCAAAACTAAAAGTTTAGGAGGAATTAGTGAAAACAACACAATCAACTGCTCTTCTTGAAAACTAATGTACCACTCACCTCTTCAGTTCACATTCAATTCTATTCAGGTCACTTAGGGTCACTTGAAGACGATTCTTCATCAGCTCACATTCGTGTTTTGTGTTAATATACTGAGCTCTTAGACCTGTAATCAAATGCAGTTATTAGATATGCATATCTTATGACTAGTGATCGTGTTCTGTACACTACGGATTAACAAGTTAGCTTTGTTTTAATCCAATCATAATATTTCTAGACGATAGCCCATTGGTATAAATGAGAAGTTGTAATGATATTTATCCAAACTCTCTCTCCTGGTCAATAATATAAATTCATGCATGAACAGTGTTATAAACTAAAAAATAATTCAATATAAGCATTTCATTATTTTTGAAACAGATAATGTTAAATTTTCGTGCTATAATTCTCTTCATTAGTTCATTTATCCCAGATAACTAACCAGATTTTAGGCACACATTGCCGTTGTCCGGGGTCTCGGGCTCGAGTCCCGGTGTGGCTCCTAGTGGGAAAAGGCGGTTCTTGATCTGTGTTGTCCGGGTGGGCGCCAGACTAGCTCGTTTCTAGTCGTGAATTTGGGGTCGTGGATGTATGTGCCCCTGCGTGGCCCACTAGGGCCGGCGGCGGTGTTGCGTGAGATGATTTTAAATAAGAGACGTGGAGTTGAGGTGGTGGTGTCGTACCTTTTATTCAGGGGAGCGAGTCGTACACAATACAACACTCTACAGAGGTCCCCGGGGGGTTTTTACTTGTTATTCCGTGGCGCCGTATTGTTTGTGTTCCGCGTTACGTGGCCTCGGATGCTGTTATGTCTCAGACGTCTCACTGGGTACGCAGGTAGCGTAATTTCGTAACACAAAGGCGGGACACAAAATACACTGAATTAAGGGGGCGCGTACAGGTTACGTGGCACTCGTTACTCGGGTAACGTAAGTTAGCAATACAAAATACGGGATACAAAAATACACTGAATTAAGGGGGTGCGCACAAGTTACGTGGCACTCGTTACTCGGGTAACGTAAGTTAGCAATACAAAACACAGGATACAAAAATACACTGGATTAAGGGGGCGCGCACACGTTACGTGGCACTCGTTACTCGGGTAACGTAAGTTAGCAGTACAAAATACGGGATACAAAATACACTGAATTAAGGGGGCGGGCGATTGGAGACGGCCAATCCCGTATGCAAATGTCTCGGCGCGGGTGTTGTGCCCACTGTGGTGAAACACGCACCGCAATTAAGTTTGTCCAAGTTCCCTTGCGGGTTTGTGGTCAGCGCCGTGCGCGTGACCCTAAATAAAGTTCTGTACGTTGCGGGAGACGGCCCGTGCCGTATGCTGAAGAGCAGCCCCGCTGACCAAGTGTGGTGCGGGGTGTCCTTAAGTTGATGCGGCCGGATTAGGTCCTGGACCGAAAAAAGGGACCGGGTACTCACGGAGAGGTTAAGTAATAAAAGGGGTTTTGTTAATTAGTGACTATATTTACCGGACGTTACTTTCAATGCAGACAAAGGATGTTGCCTCTCCGTGGGACGTAGGTCCGCCCCGGTCCGTGAGCTGCGCTGAACTGCCGAACTGGCATGGCGTCCGAGGGAGGCTCGGCCTCTCTCGCGCCAGGCGTGACCTCATTACGCTAGACTCCAAACGGGTGTGTCTGGAAGAGATTTTATTGTCGCTAAAATCCTAATTTAATGTTTCAGGAGGAATGGGTATGGTTCTTCTCTTGTCTACTCAGGTTTTCGCGGTTTTGCCTTTAATTGCTGTTCGGCTCGCCTGACTCGGGTGGGCCATGGCCAGGGGTGTGTTCCGTTAGCGGGAGCGTATACTGGCGGGTGCAGGTCGGGCTCTGGGGTGGTCGTCGGCCAGACGACGTCAAACGCCCCCCCCCCTGTGAAGCCCGACCTTGCGCCGCTTATGGTCCCGCTAACATGGGGCCACCCCTAGCTCCGGCCGCTCCATCCTGGCGTGGTTCGCGGCTCAGCAGCTGGTTGGCTCCGCGTACTGGACCTGGAGATCGTGGCCGACTGGGCCAACGTGCGCGCCGCCCCGGTTGCCGTCGTGGCAGGCGTGCCGGGGGCGGCGTCGTGGCGCCTGGGTGGGGTCAGCGGCTGATAGGGTCAGCGCACTGGACCTGGTGATCGTGGCCGATTGGGCCAACGTGCGCGCCGCCCCGGTTGCCGTCGTGGCAGTTGTGCCGGGGGCGGCGTCGTGGCGCCTGGGCGGGGTCAGCGGCTGATAGGGTCAGCGCACTGGACCTGATGATCGTGGCCGACTGGGCTAGCGTGCGCGCCGCCCCGGTTGCCGTCGTGGCAGGCGTGCCGGGGGCGGCGTCGCGGCGCCTGTGCGGGGTCAGCGGCTGATAGGGTCAGCGGCTGATAGGGTCAGCGCACTGGACCTGGTGAACGTGGCCGACTGGGCCAACGTGCACGCCGCCCCGGTTGCCGTCGTGGCAGGCGTGCCGGGGGCGGCGTCGTGGCGCCTGGGCGGGGTCAGCGGCTGATAGGGTCAGCGCACTGGACCTGGTGATCGTGGCCGACTGGGCCAGCGTGCGCGCCGCCCCGGTTGCCGTCGTGGCAGGTGTGCCGGGGGCGGCGTCGCGGCGCCTGTGTGGGGTCAGCGGCTGATAGGGTCAGCGCACTGGACCTGGTGATCGTGGCCGATTGGGCCAACGTGCGCGCCGCCCCGGTTGACGTCGTGGCAGGCGTGCCGGGGGCGGCGTCGTGGCGCCTCCTAGCTCCGGCAACAGCTCCACCCGGGTGGTGCTCGCGGTGGCCGCAGTTGGTAGGGCCCGAGCACCTGTCCCGGGTCGTCCCACGCCGAACATCCGGGAGTCGACTCGTCGAGGTGGCCTTGCGGCTGACAGGCTCTGCGCCCTGTTCCCAGGTCGTAGTCGGCCAGGCGAACTGGAGGTCTGTGGGCCCGTCGGGGTCGTTCCGCGGGCTCGCTGGCGGGTTCGCTTGTCCCCAGTCGATGTCCCGGTCCGCGGAGGTTCTCCTTCGGCGGCGGTTGACAGTTCGTGGACTGGTACGGAGTCCGTTCCCGTTCGGGTATGGCGGCTGATGCTGAGGCGGCGATCTCCGGGTCGGTCTCCCCGGGTTGCGTGACGATCGGCGTTGGCCCGTCGTCGTTGCATGCATCGGATTGACCTATGCTGTGCGACAGCTCGGCGATCTCCACGGCCTCTTCGTCCTCGCCCCGTGGGTAGTATTGCGGTGGGGGGCTCTCGTACACCACGCTCCCCTCCCAGGGTACCACTGCCGTCTCCGGTGCGTCCTCGTGGACCTCTTCCGGCTCGTCTGGCACGTCGTGGGCGGGGTCGCCCCCGGTGTCCCCCGTGGCCGTGCTAAGTGCGTAATCGTCAAGGTACGTGGGCGGGCGCCGCCACCGCCGTGGTTGTGGCCTCGCCTCGTCGTCTGACGCGGCCTCTGCGGGTGATGTCCCGGGCGTGTCCGCGGGTTCGTCGCGGGGCCTGTTGGACGTGGTGTTCGTGAACACCAGGGTGCGGTATGGGCGCGGTTCGGGTTGGCTCCTAGCGGGGGTCGCTTCTGGCGAGTCGTCCTCTTCCTGGACTACGTCGCTCTCCGGCGTACGGCGTCCGTTTTCGTCCGGAGTGGGGGGTCCTGCGTCTCCGTCTGGGTTCCTCTCCCCAGGTAGGGCGGTGAGCCGGATGTCGTCCCTGTGCACCTTTTTCAGGCGCCGTCCCTCCGTGCGGACTAAGTACGTCGTCCTGCCTAGTCGTCGCCGTACCGTGTATGGCCCGCCCCAGCGCGGGGCCAGTCCCGCGCAATAGTTGCGGGGTGCGGCTGAAAGTGGGTGTAGTCGCGCGAACACCTGATCGCCGACCTGCACGGCGGGTGGAGGATGATCTGTGGTTGGGGTGATCCGGTTGGCGTACCTCTCCTGCCTACGTCTTGCCTCGTCGTGCAGAGTCACCCGTCGTTGGTCACGTTCCTCCGTTGTCTCGTCGGGGTGTGGAGTGCCGTGTGTGGCCCATTCTCCCGGCAAGGGCAGGTTGTGGCCCTGTATCATTTCGGCCGGTGTGCGGCCAGTTGCGGCGTTGGTGCGGCGTCGTACACAGAAGAGGGCGTCAGCCACGTGCAGGTCCCACTGCGTGTGGTCCGCCCCCAGCCGGATCCGGAGCTGTGCCTTCAGTTCCTGGTTCCGGCGCTCTGTCGGGTTCGCTCTCGGGTGGTAGGCGGGCGTCGTGTGGTGCTCGATCTGGTGTTCGTCGCACCAGCCCTTCCAATGTCGCCCCAGGAACTGACTGGCGTTGTCCGTCAACACCGACTGGGGGTATCCCCAACGTGACAGGAACTCCCTGGTCAGCAGGCTGATGATGGTAGGTGTGCGCACGTTCCCGCATGGATACGCCTCCGTCCACCGCGTGAAGAGGTCCGTCACGACGAGGAGGAAGCGTGTGCCGCGCGGCGTGCGGGGGTAGGGGCCCATTACGTCTAAGGCTATCGTTTGGAAGGCGGTGGTGGGTTCCCTGGGTCGTTGTTGCTCCTCGCCGTCACGCCGCCTCGCTTTCCTCGCCTGACAGACCTGGCATTCGCGCACGTACGTACGTACGTCGTACGTGACGCGGGGCCAGTGGTAGTGCCGGGTGACTTCTCGTCGTGTCTGATCGGTCCCCGGGTGTCCAGCGAAGTCGTGGTCGTGGAAGAACCGAAGGACCGCTTCTCGGGCTTCCGTCGGGACGTAGGTCCTCCAGTCTTCCTGGTGTCCGGGTGTGTGAGTCTGAATCAGGCCGTCTATCACGCGCCACGCCTCGTGTCCGGCGGTCGCTTGCTGGTGGCGTCTTGCCGCATCTATTGACGTTTCCTGTGCTCGACGTACCCGGTCTTGGACGTCGGCCACGGTGTTGGGTGGGTCTTCGTCCCCGTCCGCATCGGCCGTGATGCGCGCGCATGCCGAGTCGTGCGATGCGTGTCCGTGTGGTGTGTCCGGGGGTAGGATCTCCTCCCAGTCGTCCTCGTCCGTCAGCTCTGTTCGGTCGTCGGGTTCCCGCGACAGTAAGTCGGGGAGCTGGTTCTCCATGCCGGGAACGTGCTCGACGTCGAAGTCGAACGACTGGAGGAATAGCGCCCATCGTATGAGTTTGCCTTTCCGTCCCTGCATCGTACGCAGCCAGGTGAGGCAGCTGTTGTCCGTCCTCAGTGTGAAGCACTTCCCCTCCAGGTGGGGCCGGTACTTTTTCATGGCCCAGACTACGGCTAGGCACTCTTGCTCGTTGCTGTGGTACCGGCGTTCGGCTGGTCCGAGCTTTGCGCTAGCGTAGTCGATGACCTCGCGGACCCCGTTCGGGTCCGTGTGGAAAAGCACCGCGCCCACACCGAGTGCGATGGCGTCGGTCTGAAGGTAGAGGCGGCGTCCGGGGTCTACTCGTGTGAGAGTGTGACAGCGAGTGAAGGCGGCTTTTATTTCTTCAAAGGCGCGTTGCGCGGGTTCGCCCCAATGGTACCGTGCCCGTGGTGACAGGAGGTCGGTCAGTGGTGCGATGGTACGGGAGAAGTCGGGGATGTACCCCCTGAGCCAGTTCACCAGGCCGATAAACCGTTGGAGTTGCTTCCTCGTCCGCGGTGGTGCCGCTTCAGCGATCTTGCGCAAGTGAACGGGTTGGGGTCGGTTGCCAGCCGCGCTTACTAGGTGGCCCAGGAATTCGACCTCCTGGGTCCCGATATGACACTTGTGGTGTGCGGCCGTGAGATGGTGTGTGGCCAAGCGTTCTAGGACCAGCGCCAGGTGTCTGGCGTGGTCCTCCCACGTCTCGGAGAAGACGATCACGTCGTCGAGGTACGCGATCGCAAACCGGCCCAGGTACCCCTCCAACACTCGGGTCATCATTCCCTGGAACGTGGCCGGTGCGCACTTTAGCCCAAAAGGCATGGCGCGAAATTGAAACTTCCGCCCGTCTGGTATCGTGAACGCGGTTTTCCCCCTGTCTTCCGCCCGTATGGGCACTTGCCAATACCCAGCCTTCAGGTCGAGCGTACTGAAGACTTTCGCGCGGCCGAGTCCGGCTACGGCGGTGTCGACGCTGATTTGAGGTGGGGGTGAGCTAATCGTGATCGCGTTTAGCGGCCGAAAGTCGACGCAGAAGCGTAGCGAACCGTCTTTCTTTGGGGCTAATACGACGCAAGCATTGTAATGACTGTTGGACGGTTCGACTACCCCGTCGCGAAGCATGTCCGCCACTTGCTCCCGGATGGCCCTCTGCTCCCGGAACCCGTAGCCTCTCGGGGCCTCGTGTACTGGGTTGTCGTGGGTGGTAGGGATGTGGTGTTCGGTGATGGTGGTGCGCTTCAGTGGGTCGGCTACCGCGAAGACGTCCTGCCTTTCTGCCAACATGCGTTCCACTGCTGCTCGGTACTCGTGGGGGACGTTGTGGCGGAACTGGTCTAAGGTTACTTTCTCCCCCTGACTCTCGGGGGTAGTGCCTATGGCGTACACCGTGAGCCGCTCGCGGGTGCCAATGTAAACTCGTCTAGGTTTCATTTCGATCACCGCATCTTGTCTCGCTAACCATGGTTGGCCTAGTACTATCCCTTTGTGTAAGTCCTCTACCACTAGGGCGGTTACCGTGGTGACGTCGTCCCGAATGCGTACCTCGAGTTCGGCTTGCCCCACTGTCCTTCCCGGTTGCGTGCTGGTTGCTAACCGTAACTCGGCTTGGTGGGGCTGCAGCGCGCCGGGGGGTACCAGGTGGGGGGCCACGAACACGTGGCTCGCGCCCGTGTCTACCAGGGCCGCCGTGGGTCGCCCGTTGACTTCCACGGGGATGCGGAGTAGGATGTCGCGGGGACGGATTAGCTGGTTTAGCTGCGGTGTGGCTGTTTCCGCGGCGGGTGTGGGTTGGCTCGGTTTGCTTGGAGGCGCGGGTTTTACCGCCGTGCCCCCGGGTGGGCGTTTCCCGACGTGTTGGTGACGGGTGGTGTTTGCCGGCGTGGGCAGTCGACATGCCAGTGGCGGGTACCTGCGGGGCAGCCCAACTGGCATCGCGGTAGTGGGGGTTCCTGTTGCGTCGATGTCCCATCGGGCCTACCAGGTGGTGGTGCGTCCTCGATGGCTCGTCGCGGGCGGTCGGGTGTGTAGCCCCCCGCTTCCCGGTTCTGGAAGCTGGCTATTCTCTGACCCATTGGGCGTCTGGCCAGGTCCCGGTCGGTGTTCGGGGGGTCGTAGTGCCGCAGTCCCCGGATGTTCCGTTCCGTGTCTATGGCTTGTCGGACGTAGTCCTCGACTTCCTCTGCGCGGTAACACCGCATGAACGGTTGCAGTTCATTGTGTAGGAGGGTGGTAATGGTTGCGAGCGCGGTGGCTGGCGCGGCGCCGGGTGCTACTCGATTGAACAGTTGCATTTTCTTGGCCAGAAACTGCTCGACGGGTTCGCCGTCGCGTTGGCGTTCGCCATAGAACTGTGTCGTGCATTGGACCAGTGCGTGTTCCGTGTCAAATCGGCGGTTGAACGACATGGCAAACTCCTCCCAGGGCATGCCGAAGCGTCCCCAGATGTTCCACCATTGGCGGGCGGTCCCCTTCAGCTGTTCGCTCGCTCGCCCCGACCACTCATCGGTCGGTATTCCGGACTGTGCCAGTCTGACCTCGCAGTGTGTTAGGAAGTCTCTGGGTACTTCGTGCCCTATTCCGCTGAACTCGGGTAGTGCTAACTTCCCTGTTAGCACGGGTTGCGTGTATGCATCCCCGTGTTTGGTCCGGTGCTTGCGCTTGGTGGTGGGATGTATTTGGGTGCCGGATTGGTCCGGGCACTCGTGAGGCCCATAGTCGGTAGTATGCCTCCCAGTGTGACGTTAGCTTGTGCCTCCGTCTTAAGCGGTGCCCATGACCACGGTAATTGGGTGTGCGGCTCGCCGAGTAACGTCTCGCTCCAGGGCTTGCCCCAGGTCTGTTCGGTGACGTTGTCCCGGGTGTTCGCGCATTGGCATGTCCTGTACCACGGCAGTGATCCCGTCAATAGGTCTATTTCCCTTGGTAATAGGCAACGCGTGCACACGAGGTCTGTAGGTGGTGCCTGCATGTTGAGTTGTATGTTGTACGTTCAAGTTCGCCGTCTGTGACGGGCTGTTTGTAGTCTGGGCGCGTGTTGTAGCGCGCGGGTTTGAGATCGGCGGCGGGCAGGTGCCCGGACAGCCGCACAAAGAGGAGGCGAAAACGGTCCGCGCGGAGTGGGGGTATCAGGATGGTTGCCCGAAGCGGAGAGCGTGAAGCGGGGTGACGAGGTAGGGGTAGGTGCCCGGACAGCCGCACAAAGAGGAGGCGAAAACGGTCCGTGCGGAGTGGGGGTGGTGACGTCGCTCCGTTGCTCGCCTCGCCGTGATGACGTGCGGGGGTGGGGGTGGTTGGAGTGTCCTTTGTCCGCTCGCCTCGTCGCGCCGGTCTGTCTGGCCTTCGACCCTTCCTGTGTCCAAAATGGCCGTTTCGTGTCTCCGCTGTCGCCTGTTGGTGAATTTATTTCGAAAATGTCCAGAAGTGAAAAAAAAAAATTTTTCACGTTATTTTCTGCCCCACGCAGCGGGCGCCAAATGCCGTCGTCCTGGGTCTCGGGCTCGAGTCCCGGTGTGGCTCCTAGTGGGAAAAGGCGGTTCTTGATCTGTGTTGTCCGGGTGGGCGCCAGACTAGCTCGTTTCTAGTCGTGAATTTGGGGTCGTGGATGTATGTGCCCCTGCGTGGCCCACTAGGGCCGGCGGCGGTGTTGCGTGAGATGATTTTAAATAAGAGACGTGGAGTTGAGGTGGTGGTGTCGTACCTTTTATTCAGGAGAGCGAGTCGTACACAATACAACACTCTACAGAGGTCCCCGGGGGGTTTTTACTTGTTATTCCGTGGCGCCGTATTGTTTGTGTTCCGCGTTACATGGCCTCGGATGCTGTTATGTCTCAGACGTCTCACTGGGTACGCAGGTAACGTAATTTCGTAACACAAAGGCGGGACACAAAATACACTGAATTAAGGGGGCGCGTACAGGTTACGTGGCACTCGTTACTCGGGTAACGTAAGTTAGCAATACAAAATACGGGATACAAAAATACACTGAATTAAGGGGGTGCGCACAAGTTACGTGGCACTCATTACTCGGGTAACGTAAGTTAGCAATACAAAACACAGGATACAAAAATACACTGGATTAAGGGGGCGCGCACACGTTACGTGGCACTCGTTACTCGGGTAACGTAAGTTAGCAGTACAAAATACGGGATACAAAATACACTGAATTAAGGGGGCGGGCGATTGGAGACGGCCAATCCCGTATGCAAATGTCTCGGCGCGGGTGTTGTGCCCACTGTGGTGAAATCGCACCGCAATTAAGTTTGTCCAAGTTCCCTTGCGGGTTTGTGGTCAGCGCCGTGCGCGTGACCCTAAATAAAGTTCTGTACGTTGCGGGAGACGGCCCGTGCCGTATGCTGAAGAGCAGCCCCGCTGACCAAGTGTGGTGCGGGGTGTCCTTAAGTTGATGCGGCCGGATTAGGTCCTGGACCGAAAAAAGGGACCGGGTACTCACGGAGAGGTTAAGTAATAAAAGGGGTTTTGTTAATTAGTGACTATATTTACCGGACGTTACTTTCAATGCAGACAAAGGATGTTGCCTCTCCGTGGGACGTAGGTCCGCCCTGGTCCGTGAGCTGCGCTGAACTGCCGAACTGGCATGGCGTCCGAGGGAGGCTCGGCCTCTCTCGCGCCAGGCGTGACCTCATTACGCTAGACTCCAAACGGGTGTGTCTGGAAGAGATTTTATTGTCGCTAAAATCCTAATTTAATGTTTCAGGAGGAATGGGTATGGTTCTTCTCTTGTCTACTCAGGTTTTCGCGGTTTTGCCTTTAATTGCTGTTCGGCTCGCCTGACTCGGGTGGGCCATGGCCAGGGGTGTGTTCCGTTAGCGGGAGCGTATACTGGCGGGTGCAGGTCGGGCTCTGGGGTGGTCGTCGGCCAGACGACGTCAACATGATAAGGGTTTACCATACATTTACTTATTTAGCAATTTTAATATGAAATGAACAGTACCCTTACTTACAATATGATGTGCATATGACAATAAATACTTTACCTTAATATGATAGCTTATTGTGCACCATCCCGATGATGTGTTGCCTATAAATGTGGTAGGATGTTTAAAACATATGCTGCATCTCATTTTCAGAACTCAGAAGTAATAACAAAGGTGTCCCTATCAATTAGTAAATTTGGTACTTACATCCCAGATATGCAGATATATATATATGTAATTGAACAAATAAAAGAAAAATATTTGTTATTCTGCAAAACAAGAAATACCTACCATAAAGTTAATAATTTGCTAGAAAATGTGATAATCTTCAGTAAAAAGCATTCCAAATAAAATGACACCCAAGATGTGTAGATGTAAGTAAAAATGAAAGAGAATAATGAAAACTGAATTGCAACACCTGACAAAGAACATTAACTTACACGTAGCACTCAATACACTCCACTTTTATATATACAAGAAAATAACCCTTGAATGTTCTGTTTAAAGTAACACACTAGGAGTACTACTATAAGAATTGTTAAAAGCAAATTATTACCAAAAAACCATGTTTTTAATCAGCCTGATCAGCAAAACATGACAAGACCGATTTTTTTCTCTTTTGCAAGAAAGTAAAAACTGTTTGGCAATAAAATGTTAATTCTTTAACAGATACTGTACACATTCCTGCTAAAATTATGTCCAAGAAATGTAGATAAAAAACAATGAATACATCAAAATCAATAAAAAGTAGGATCACAGATCAAGCGAGCATACGGCTCCAAACCTTGCAGCGCGTGATAGGTCCCACATTTACTTTTCCATAGATGTTTATACATAGTTATTGAATGTTAATGTTGTAACAAACAGCTGTATTTGCTTTAAAATATTGTCACGTGGCACCTAGCCGGTGCCACCACCATTTCTGTCACGATCCACCTTCAGAGGGGGGGGCGAGAATCGTAGCTCTTTACATAGAAACAACTCGCTTGGCATCAACTAGTCTTAACTTCATAAAATACTTTACTGTACCTAGGATCATAGGTTCGTCATCCCGTACAGGATGTCTGGTGAGAGCTGAACTAAGGAGATTTTGCAAAATAACATAATACTTAATTAAAATTATTTTATTCTTAAAGTCAAATACTCAACATCATTTTAAAGAACATTTAAATAGCAGGATTACAATTTAAAACAATAATCTCTTTACTTCCTTAACGATTGAACGACCTTACAAGAGAGAGAATGAGAGAACTTCACTAAACACTTCCCTAGTCCTTCCGAATACCTCAAATCATAATTAATACTTAAAATTAAAACAAAGATAAGTCCATACTCACATTTTCCGAAAAGCCTTTCTTGATCGATTACTTTAAAAAAATAACGTAGGGGCCTCTCCTGCCCTTGAAATCCCGAACGAACATTACATTTTAAAAACTATGACGCGTGACCCCTGACGAGGGCCATAGCCTCCGCCCGAAAGCTTGACGACTACATTATGACCTAACTTAAATTAAACGACTCGTGGCCTCTGGCGTCGACCATAGCTTCCGCCCGAAAGCTTGAATTCCTACATCACGAACGAACTAACAACTCGTGACCACAGGTGAGACGCATAGCCTCCGCCTGAGTGAGCCTGAATTCCTACATCACGAACGAACTAACAACTCGTGACCACAGGTGAGACGCATAGCCTCCGCCTGAGTGAGCCCCGAGTCACCAATCACTTGCGCTTAAATTCGCGCGCCCTGCCGCGCCTACCATAACAAAAGCTCGTTATTGAAGTCAAATTTACTAAACAACTAACTAGAACATCTGGGAAGACTACCCCCCCTCTACCCCAATGTGCAGGCCACACCGCGCGGCTTGTTACGACAGCGCGCCCCAGTAACTGCGGCCCGTGGCTGCGCCAGCGTGCGGCCAAACAAACAAACAAAATTCTGCAAGCCCGCAGCGCGCCGCGCCGGCCCCGTGCCCCAATTACATGGTCACGCCACTTGCGCTGACGAGTGAACAGAGCAGCCAGCCCAGAGTCCCGTCAGTAAAGTCCCTAAATTTGATTTCAACAACCCTGCAAAATTTCAACCCGCGACATAACCCTCCCCTCACAGAGCTCGAGCCCCATCGAGCTACCTCAAAATTACAAATTGTCTTTTTCCATTAAACCATAACTATAAATTCCTCATTTCACAAAAATAATAATTTTCTTAGTTCCTTGCTGTCTGAACATACATCTAGATTCTGCATAAGATTTATTTTAAAACAACAAGTATTCATAAAATTAAATGTAAAACTTTTATCTGGTTTGTTCTCACAGGAACCTTCAGAGGCTCGAGTTCTCAATTCTAAAAAAATTGTTCTGTTAGTGAAGCTCTCTTTACAAATTAAATTACTGTTCTTAGTTTCTCAGTATTCGTTAAACAATGTGCAAATTCTTGATAATTATTATTATTTTTTTTTTTTCGGTTTCCGTTTATTACCATACTTCTTTCGTTCTTCAAAAAAAATTAAGTGTCCTTACAGTGTTTCAATTAATTAAACTCTTATCTCGTGAAGGTTGGTGCAACTCCTCGAAGTCAGTGTTGTCGAGAAGAGTAGCTCCCTGGGCTGGCCATCAGCAAACACCACTCAACTCCAACAGCTACTGGACTGGCTTCCAGGGCAGCTCACAACTTCCCCCCACATCTGCTTCGGAGTTGCGCCATCCTCATCACGAACAGATTACAATTCTGAAACATCATCAACAGGCATTACCATCACGCCTGACAAATACAAAACTAACTACTAAACTGCAATCGATGGGCAAGGATGCAAACACACAAAAAAATAAAATTAATTAATTCAACTGCTAACATAAAGTATCCCACCCTTAGCATAATCTAATCAGGCAAATAATTTGATAGGAAAAACTTAAGGAAGGGAAACATGACCTCCAATGATTTTCCCTAACTCTTGAGTCTTGATCTTCTCTATACAGCAAATAGTCCCCACGAAGTAACTGGGTTGAAGGTCAGTTCACATGACCCACCCATAACCTCTTCTACTCTTCTTTTCTTCTGGGGGCAACCACAATGCCCACCAATCTCTCTCCATGGTGCCGAACCAGCTATCCCATGAGAGTAAACAACGTAGTCAATAGAAGCGCAGAGGGGAAACACCAATCTCTGGCTTGTCGAGTCATAAAACTGCTTTATCTTCTTCTTCTTCTTCTTCTGAGTAAAACATCTGATTAATCTTGCTACTATTCTTCCCAACAATAAAAAAAAAGTTCATCAGGTATCTTCATAAAAAAACATTCTAACTAATAATAAGTCTTCTTTTTCTTCTTTTTTTTTTCTGTTAGATGTAATAGAAGGCCATGTTAGGGAGGTTATAGGGAAAAAGAGTGGCCAATTCCCACCCCATCACCCACCTAGATCATGACTAATTAACTTTTAAACTTTCTATTTCAAACAAATAAAAAAAAACATTTTTTTATTCAAACTTTTAAATTATAATTACTTTTACTTCATAACCTCAAAAGCTAATCAATAATTCTAAATGAAATTGTGATTTACTGCATCCTTGTTCCATCCGATCTGTTTGTTTATAACCTTTCTTGTAAAGTATAAAATTTTCAAACATTACTAATTCAAAAAAAAATTAAATTCTGGTGTCCTTTGAGTTACAATTAACTTTACTATTTCTTAGCTTGAAATAATTTAAGTTTTCAGAACTATTTCATTGTCTAATTCACAACACCTAAAAATCAACTCAAAACAACAAATCATCAAAATCAATAAGATCATCTGACCTACCTATCAGTACTGTGAACTTGAACTGTTCGTACACATTTATAATAAGCTATTGTATTTAAATTCCAACCTAAATAAGGTTTAAAAAAAACTACTAATCCCTCTGTAAATTAAGAAAATTAACTTTAAAAATTAAACTTAAGGTATTAGTTCTTTTTGACAGCTACCACAACTCACTAGTTCCATTACATTACTATAACCTAAAAAGTTCTGTAAATAATGTTTATAACAAAAAAAAACTCCAGTTACTGTCTTCCATAAAAAAAATAAAACTTTACATGACCTTATTAATCTCCACTTGTAAGTCCATGGCTGCCAGCTTTCTCTTCTCTTGAATCTTCAGTCTTGGCTCTTGTTTCAGTGATCTTGTATCTTGTCTCTCGAACTCTTGTCATCTTGTAAACTGGACTGCTGCTCAGCTCATCTTAAGGAATCTGTAACAGTTTCAAAAATACATGTTAATTTAAATTACATAATTCCTGTTCTTTGGTCCTAAAAAAAAAATTGTATTATTAGTACACATTACCCTGAAACAACATTATTATTCATTGTTTATTACTTAAAAAAAATGCTTTACCATAAAATCCTTTTTTGTTCTTTTCATTAGGCCTATTTATTTTCCTTCTTCTTAATTAAATTCTGCTTCAAATGTTAATCCTAACTTAAGACCTACCATCTATTTATTATTCATTACCTACATTATTTATGTTACCCTAAAATTCCCATAAGTTTCTAATACTTCCTATCAAAGACATTCTCTCTAAAAAAAAATTTACTTGTGACTCTTAACTTAACAAACTTAAAAAAAACTTTTACACTAGACTTAACTTATTATTCATTCTTAGTTACTAAATTTCTATATGTAAACTTTAGTACTTACAAACAAAAACTGCCTATTTCTCTCTACCTCTTAATCTCTTTCAATTATTACAATAATAATGTTACCTTGCATCTTTAAACTTTCTTCTTTTCAATTAAATTAGACATCTCATAACAATAAAAATTCTGCCTATACTCTTCTTATGGGTGTCCAACCCAACAACAAAATTTCAAATTCTCAAGTTTCCTTATATTTAAATTATGCAATGCACATAACCTCTGTGGTGCCTGTACCCTTTTAGGCCTACCACCTTCTCCTCTCACAGCATAACTCTTATTCCTCGGGGTCTGTATTCACTGTTACAAATCAAATATCTCAAATAAATTAAAAACAAATTTATTATTTTAAGAAAACAAAAATTTACATTGAATTTACTATGGAGCCTGGAAATCTCAATGTCCCACAGCAGCTAACATGACTAAATCCCATGGAACCCCAGGTTTACATAACCTGTGCCCAAAAATTTAAGCATACCAGGCTTTCTCTGCACTGGTTTTACAGCATCACACACTATTTAGGGCCCCTGATCTGCCATCAGTCCCAAGGAGTTTTCCCACAACCCCTCTCTACACAAGCGCCTACCGCATTCCTCTCAATTGGCTATCGGTTTTACGGCATTCTTTTGAGATCCGACCATCAAGTTAGGGCTAATCGAACACTAAACCTCCATACTTCCAAACTAATGTAAATCAATTAAATTTTCTCTGTAAATTCTAAAAATCAAAAAAAATTATTCCAACATGCCAAAGAAACTTCCAAAAAAAATTCATAATCTTATCTTCAAACCATTAAAATAAAAATAAATAGATTACTCTGTTTTCTCCTTAATAACTGTAAACTGTCAACAAATATCATGTCGTAAATTTTAACTATGCTTACTGACTCTTAATCATAAAATCTCATTTGTCCTAATTAATAAACAACCGATTTCCTTAAAATCTCACTGTATCTCTCACACTCAAACTTCACTGGCTGAATATCTCAATAAATTCAAAAACAATTATCTAAACTCTTAAAGAAACTCCTCCCCAATTATTCAAATTACTTCACCTTATTTTATTTCATTACTTAAAACACCTTAAAAAAAAATTAATTAATTATCTAGCTATCTTCCATTATTATTTATTTACCGAACAAAACTTTCTCCTAAATTAATTTAGTAAAATTCAATTTCACATTAGGCAAGTACACTAACTCTCTACAGCAATGTTTCTCATTTCCCTCCTTCCTAACTGAATCCAATCTTACTTAACCTCCAGGGAATTTACCTCACAAAATAACCAAAAATTTCACTGTAGTGCCTATCTGCTATAGGCCCACTACACAGGGGGCTCTAACCCCACCAACAAACTTCATTGAAATGGTACCCTATCCCATACAGGATAGCCACTTCGGTACTACCATGGGGAACTCCTGCCCCAAACTACTCACAACTCTCAGGATTCTCCTGACCCTTAATTCCGTAGTCAGCCCATCTCCTATGGTCTGCGCTACAATTCCCTTTCTTCCCAGGGACACAACGCCTCACCTTAGGGTCCCTCGCCCTAATGAAAACATTAATTTTGTCTCTCTGTTCTTTTGGAGTAAATTCCCTCTACACACAAAAACTATCCTTCCCACTTTTCTCAATGCTTATCGATTTTATAGTGTACCTCCTTAATAATGTTTACAAATCCCAAAAAAATATTTTTAAAACCGAGGTAGGATTTAACTAACAAAACATAAACAACTTACAACGAAACACTTCTAGCCTATACATCATACACTTCTTAAAATAAATTACTTACATACTGAAAGTTACTCTTCTTCTAAAACACACTTAAATTTAAATTTATTTAACCAATAGTCTATTTTCTTATCGCTAAGTTACCGTACAGCTGATCAAAACAAGGTCACGGCCGTCCACGTCTCTGTACGTGCTCGTGACGTCACCGAATTCCATCAGGTGCGCCAACCCTCGCTTGCGGTTCCTCCGTTCTCCGCTAGGTCTCAGCACCTCCCCGTCACGTGTTCATTCTGCCACGTCCACTGACGTGTCGTTCTGAAACAACTCTCAACATTTTTCTAATTAAAACAAAACATCACTATAAATTCTATAACTCTCTTTTACATAAACTCTCGTTTTCTCTTTAATTCCTTTCTAACGTTTATCCTTCCCTCGACTGATTTAATTCGTACGTCTCGTCTCCTACGCGCACGAAAACAAAACAAACTTCACTTGAAAATAATTCCTATTTACGACAAAAAACTTTATTTTAAATTATAATTCTCTTAACCTACAATCTTAAAATGAACTTCAATTAAATTAAACCACTTGCATTATCTCTAATAAGCATTTAACTTATAACGTATTCTCCTCACGTAATAATCCCCGATATAAATCTACAATAAATTCAACGACTTAAAACAACTTATCACTATAAACTTTATCCTTACAAGTATCCTCAAATAAACATCTGTTACGTCAAAAAAAAAATCTCAAAGACTTCCTCCACTATAGACTAAAATTCCGTAATCCTCTCCTCAAGTAAACTCTTAATAACCTGCTATCAGAAGCTGAAACTAACTTAATAATAAACATAAAAATCTACCTCTCTCTCTCTCCAGAAATAGAACCTATCCGGCGAACTCTACCATTTCTGTCACGTGGCACCTAGCCGGTGCCACCACCATTTCTGTCACGATCCACCTTCAGAGGGGGGGGCGAGAATCGTAGCTCTTTACATAGAAACAACTCGCTTGGCATCAACTAGTCTTAACTTCATAAAATACTTTACTGTACCTAGGATCATAGGTTCGTCATCCCGTACAGGATGTCTGGTGAGAGCTGAACTAAGGAGATTTTGCAAAATAACATAATACTTAATTAAAATTATTTTATTCTTAAAGTCAAATACTCAACATCATTTTAAAGAACATTTAAATAGCAGGATTACAATTTAAAACAATAATCTCTTTACTTCCTTAACGATTGAACGACCTTACAAGAGAGAGAATGAGAGAACTTCACTAAACACTTCCCTAGTCCTTCCGAATACCTCAAATCATAATTAATACTTAAAATTAAAACAAAGATAAGTCCATACTCACATTTTCCGAAAAGCCTTTCTTGATCGATTACTTTAAAAAAATAACGTAGGGGCCTCTCCTGCCCTTGAAATCCCGAACGAACATTACATTTTAAAAACTATGACGCGTGACCCCTGACGAGGGCCATAGCCTCCGCCCGAAAGCTTGACGACTACATTATGACCTAACTTAAATTAAACGACTCGTGGCCTCTGGCGTCGACCATAGCTTCCGCCCGAAAGCTTGAATTCCTACATCACGAACGAACTAACAACTCGTGACCACAGGTGAGACGCATAGCCTCCGCCTGAGTGAGCCTGAATTCCTACATCACGAACGAACTAACAACTCGTGACCACAGGTGAGACGCATAGCCTCCGCCTGAGTGAGCCCCGAGTCACCAATCACTTGCGCTTAAATTCGCGCGCCCTGCCGCGCCTACCATAACAAAAGCTCGTTATTGAAGTCAAATTTACTAAACAACTAACTAGAACATCTGGGAAGACTACCCCCCCTCTACCCCAATGTGCAGGCCACACCGCGCGGCTTGTTACGACAGCGCGCCCCAGTAACTGCGGCCCGTGGCTGCGCCAGCGTGCGGCCAAACAAACAAACAAAATTCTGCAAGCCCGCAGCGCGCCGCGCCGGCCCCGTGCCCCAATTACATGGTCACGCCACTTGCGCTGACGAGTGAACAGAGCAGCCAGCCCAGAGTCCCGTCAGTAAAGTCCCTAAATTTGATTTCAACAACCCTGCAAAATTTCAACCCGCGACAATATAGCCCTTACTGATAAGCTCACATTGTGTGAAAAAATTTCCAAACCTCAAACTTTGTGAAATGAAACTATGGGAGCTATACCTCTTTTTAAACATCTGTTTTGAGAAAATGAAGTATTGTATTATAGAATATAAATTTAATTAGTACATGTATTTGATGCCACTTTGACATCTTAGCCATTAGAAAAAGGTGAAGGGAGAACTGGTGAGCTTAAGCAACAAAGAAATGCTCTGAGAAGGTGGGGGCTCAATGCAACATATAGGATAGACTCTGCCGGGATTAGCCACTCACGCTTGTAGCAGCTGGAGGTGACGCCCAGCAGCGCGGATATGCCCTGCAGGTCAGGCTCCTGCTGACTGCAGAACTCGACCACGGGGGCGTCGTACAGCGACCACCACAGCTCCTCCCCTTTGGTGGCCATCGCTCGATCACTTGCCCGCTCAGCTGCAACCAGCCCCGGGCATCACTCTCCACGTTCCCGGCACCTGGGGCTCATTCCGAGTGCATCTTTACATCCACTGAGTCACCATGACACGAGATGATTCCATGAATGAAAATACTATCATAACATAAGTCCTTAATAGGGACGCTACAGTCTCTCTGCAAGTAAGGATAGCTTGAATTTTCTCTCCTCTCTTGTGATACAAGGGCAATTTTAACTTCAGAGTGAAAAGTATGCAAAAATCCAATTTATACTAGACTTATGAAATACAGTGGAACCTCGTCAATCCAAAATTGGCAAAAATTTGAAATTACAAATGTGCTGAAAAGAGTAAATAAAAATATCAATGACAAACTCAGATAGTTTTTAAAATACATACTATGTCTTACAGATAAGTAAACAGTAAGGCAATTTCATTTACTTACAGATGTTATTATACGATCAATTTACAGTACAGAACATAATACTGTACTGTAATACACTTCTCACTTCTCTGTTGTCCTTTTGTACAAAATCAGTCATTTTGCATTGGGCGTAACAAATTAAACATAGCAGATGACAGAATGATCTTCCATCGCCCCATAAACATAGCGTCCACAAATGTAGCGCTAGCATTCTGCTCTGTAGTGTAGCGAGTAAAGGTTGGCGACAGTGAAAAGATGAACATGGCGGACTGGGATGCTGATGTGGGTCAGCAACAGTAATGTGAATGTTTATGATATTAGTAGTGATGTATTTAGTAGTAATACAGTGAAGAAATAAATAAACATTACATGGCGCAGTCGGTAAAATGTGAATTGGTAACGGCAACATGACTGTGGATCACTAGTTGACAATCTCGGCGCGGCGTGTCACGGTGTAAAGATGGCGAGTTCGTTTAACGTACCAGCAAAATTGAATTTAGAAGGGAACATCAGTGAAAACTGGAAGAAATTTAGACAGGCCTTCGAAATATATTTGGAAGCCTCCGATTTGAAGACGAAAAGCGAACAGAGGAAGATAGCAATTTTTCTAAATGTAGTTGGTGACGATGCACTAGACGTGTACAATACTTTCACCTTCACCGATGAAGAAAAAGAAAGAACCTTGGAAATAGTGCTGGCGAGGTTTCAAACGTACTGCAACCCAAAAAAAAACTTACTCCACGCACGTTTTTTATTCTACTCACGGACACAGAAAGACGGGGAGAGATTTGATAACTTCCTCACGGACCTCAAGATGCTATCACGGGACTGCGAGTTCAAACATCCCGACGAGCTACTGAGAGACAGAATTGTTTTCGGAACAAATGATAAAATTACTCAAGAAAAAATCATAAAATCTGGAAGTGTTGAATTGGAGGAAACAATACAACAGTTCCGAACAGCTGAAATAACCTCTACTCAGGCGAAGGAAGTGATGCAACCAACGCGGGACTCGACTTATGCAAGTGTGGATGAAACGAAGTTTCACAAAACTGTGGCCCCACCTTTCTCAAAACAGCCTAGTAGGCCCACACAAAGTACACCTGGTGAGGTACTGTGTAAGTGGTGTGGCTACCATCATATTAAAGATCCAGTGAACTGTCCGGCGAGAGGAAAAACATGCTCTTTATGCGGCCGAAGGAATCATTTTGCGAAAGTGTGTAAGTCACGTGGAGAACTCCACATAGGAAAATCTCAGAACTCAAAATTAAATGAGGTTAAAGAAGTGTACACTGGTAGGCATAACAACAACACACAAGCTAATCAACAATGGGAGGATTATTACTGTAGCTTGGTTTTTGCACTCAAAGAAACCGACCATATTGCAACAATTTGCTGGAAAGAAACAGGATGTTTGGAAAATGTAATTGATGTAACTTTCAAGCTGGACTCTGGTGCGTGTGTGAACATACTGCCTCTGGAAACATTTTCTCTTTTGAAACAACGTGCCCCTAAAACTGTGATACTTAAGAACTTAAGAAAGAAACTAGATCATTGGCTGCATATAATAACTCAGAAATCAAGGTAGTGGGATGCACTGATATCAACTTGAAAATAAATGGGGTTTGCTTGCGAGAAACATTCATAGTAGTTGATGAAAAATCTGTACCTATACTAGGTCTTCAAACATGTGAGAAGATGGGACTGCTACATCGGAATGTAATCAGTGAAGTTGGAGACCAGTCAAAGGACAACATAGTCACCCAGTATGCAGACGTCTTCTCAGGTATTGGTAAATTTAAAAATGACTATTCACTTAAGTTGAAAGACAGCTGTGTTCCCTCATCCAGTCCACCAACAAGGGTACCTTTGGTAATAAAAGACAGACTTAAAACAGAACTAGATAGGCTGTGTGAACTAGACATCATAGGAAAATGTACATCAACTACAGAATGTGTCAACAGACTAGTGGTCGTAGAAAAACCAAATGGCACCCTTAGACTTTGTCTCGATCCACAAGACTTGAATGATGCCCTGATTAAAGAGTATTTTGAAATACCTACAGTTAGAGATGTGACAGCCAAATTAAAGGATGCTAGGTATTTTAGTGTTCTTGACCTCAAAGATTCCTTTTGGCATATACAGTTGGACCAGCAAAGCTCAACATATTGTGCATTTTCAACCCCATTTGGTTGTTATTTTTTCAAGAGATTGCCATTCGGCATAAATATCTCGGCAGAAGTGTTTCAAAAATATAACACACAAACTTTTGGAGACATTGACGGTGTAATAATATATGTGGATGACCTACTTATCTATGCCCCAGATGAACAAACACATGACAGAATACTGACACAGGTATTAGACAGGGCACGAAAATGTAATGTCAAGTTTAATGTACAGAAATTTCAGCACAAGGTACAAACTGTCAAATATGTAGGTCATACATTTAGTGGTGGCTGTGTTAGTCCTGACAAAGATAAGGTTAAAGCACTAGTAAACTATGATGTTCCAAAAAATAGGCAAGATCTTCAACGATTTCTTGGTCTAGTCAATTACCTGAGAGATTTCATCCCAAACCTTACAGAAATCACGTCTCCATTGCGAAGTCTGCTTAGAAAAGACACTGAGTTTGAGTGGAACAAACTTGTTCATGGTAAAAGTATTGAGACATTAAAAACTGTTCTTGCATCAGAACCTGTATTACAAACTTTCGATAAGAGCAAACCCATATTAATTCAAACAGACAGTAGTAAAGTGGGCATCGGGTGTGTTTTGTTGCAGGAACACAAGCCGGTATGTTATGCATCGAAGACACTCTCCCAGACAGAAGTTAACTATGGACAGATTGACAAAGAGTTTCTAGCAGTCCTCTTTGCATGTCGACACTTTCACCAGTACATCTATGGTCATGATATAACCATCCAAACAGATCACCAACCATTGATCTCCCTAATGAAGAAAGAAATTTGCCGGATTCCATCAAAGCGCCTTCAAAGTATTAAACTTAAACTTAGCATATACAGGATCAATCTTGTGTATGTACCAGGATCAAAAATGCTCATAGCAGATGCCCTAAGTAGAGCATGTTCAAAAGCTCCAGAGCGTGATGTAGATGTCTCTCTGAATGAAGTTGTACACTCCATCAATATGTCAGATGAAAAGAAACTTTTGTTCCAACAACACAGTAAAAATGATGTTTTACTCACACAGTTAAGTACCTTGTTCCAGGAGGGCTGGCCGACGTCGAAAACAAAAGTTCCTGACATTGCAAAATTTTACTTCAAGTTCCGACACGACATCGTTGTTGAAGATGGTTTAGTGTTCCTAGGTGAGCGCATCATAGTTCCCACTGCACTGCAACAAACAGTGCTTAGGGATCTCCACCAATCCCATTTTGGCATGTCCAAGACTAAAGCTAGGGCAAAGACTCTGTTTTACTGGGCAAGAATGGACACAGACATTGAGGAGTTTGTAGCAAGGTGTAGGCTATGTGAGAAATACAGCGCAAAAAATACTAACGAGCCAATGATCACACAAGACCCTCAAAGGTATCCATTCCTGAAGGTGGCATGTGACATTCTTGAATTTAAAACACATTCATACCTTGTGCTCTGCGACTACTACTCAAAATGGATAGAACCGGTTCCCCTAACATCCAAAGATTCACCTACTATAGTACAAACTCTGAAAGTCATTTTCTCAACACATGGAATACCTAATACCTTGATTGCTGACAACATGCCATTCAGCTCTCGACATATGAGCCAGTTCAGCTCTGACTACAGCTTCAAAATCCAAACATCAAGTCCATACTACCCTCGGAGCAATGGCCTAGCTGAACGAGCAGTATGAATTTGTAAACAAATGCTAAAAAAAAGTACAGAAGAAAACCAGGACATATACATGATGCTCCTAGAATATCGAAATACACCAGTATTGGGTTCACAGTTCAGCCCCGCACAACTTCTGTACAGTAGGCGAACAAGAACAACACTACCGATCCATAACAACTTGTTAAAACCTCATATTGTAACAAACTTCCACAACACACAGTTAAAGTATGACTACAGAAATAAGAAACATTATGACAAAAACACCAAGTCCAGATATCTTGAGTTCAAAAAAGGGGAGCACATAGTATACCATGACCAGGGTACTTGGAAACCAGCCACAGTGATACAGGTGTGTGAAGCTCCAAGGTCTATCCTCATTGAAGATGAATTTGGGAGAGTCAAAAGAAGAAACACATTTCACCTCAGAAAATCCAAAGTCCAACAGGAACGCTCAAAATCACACCAGTCTGTTCAACACACACACCATGTACAACCTTACTGGACGGGAGAAAGAGTAACAGTGGAACACGCAACTTCTGGGGGAACAGAAAGAAAGGGTCAGGAAGGGGGTTTTAGAGGTTTTGCACCTGATGAAGTTATCCCAGTTGAAAGACAAAGAGAAGAACCAGTGCACTCACGACCACATCGAACTGTCAGAACCCCCAATTACCTTAGTAGTTACGTGTTAAAGTAAAGTTAACATAATAAATGAAACAGTACTGAAATTATAAAGAATAGGAAGATGTAGTGTAGCGAGTAAAGGTTGGCGACAGTGAAAAGATGAACATGGCGGACTGGGATGCTGATGTGGGTCAGCAACAGTAATGTGAATGTTTATGATATTAGTAGTGATGTATTTAGTAGTAATACAGTGAAGAAATAAATAAACATTACATGCTCTACATACTGCAGGGCTGCTTCTAATTAGTGCCTTTGCCACTTCAGAGCGGGAACTCAACTGAGATGAGTCATCTGATTCTTCCTCACATTCCCTTGCCGTAACTTGATGGTCATCTTTACTGATATCTAATTCCTTGTCCAAGCCAGTTTCTTTTGTCCCTTCACACCCAGGAATTTGTCGCATAAGCTGTAGAACATCTGCATGCTCCAGCCACCCTGTTGGTCGATCACATGTTTGATGTTGACCTTTTTAAGGATTTTAATTATGCTTAAAGAAGTGTCATCACTCTCAGTGAGATGTCTAAGAAGCATATTTTATATACATATTTTATGTTTTGAAGCACTGCTGGTCCATTATGAGGCAGAAAAACCGCTTTGATAGTTCATCTGTTGAGCTGTGTGCTGGGGTGTTATCATGTACAATTAATGCCCTCTGACATAAACCAATTTCTTTACCGGATTTCGTTACTGCAGGAACAAACAGATTATGAATCCATTCCTTGAATAATTCACTGGTCATCCATTTACGCTTTATTTTTGACGAGTGTAGAGCACAGAGAGCAAATTAACGTTAATGTTATTAAAAGATATGGGATTTTTAAATTTGCCAATGTCCATTAACAGTTTCTTGTTATTCCCAGCTGCATTACCGCATGCCAACACTGCCATGCTCCCCTCGCTCATCTTGAAACATAATTTTTGTCCTTTATCTTTGCCTCTAGCATTGGTCAGAATGTTAAACATTACCTACAGGTAATGTGGATTACCAGAGGAGGTTACCAACTTGTGAATGCTGCACAGAACAAGTGTGTTCTCCCACAGCAACTGCTCCCACATGAAGCTTACCCCCCTCCCCCCCCAGGTCTGTCGAGTTGGTATCCCCTGAGGGTAGGTCCAATGTCACAATAATCACTCAAAACAAAGATCTTTAACAGTCATGTAATTTTTCTTCATTTTGGAAATTTATGCTAAAAATATATTATTGAATAGAAGTTATTGTAATAGAAATATGGTGAGATCACTACTTTAGAAAAAACTGTAAAATTTTTTGACTGCCAAATATAATACTGTAGTGAAAGTTAAAATAAAAATAAATTTAATGTATGTGCGCACGCACACACACACCACACAAAATCAATTGCCGCATGTATGAAAGATCATCAATTGAGAACTGCTCGACTGATACTGTTATATTTTTTGTGTTTGTAATTGTCAAGTCAAGGTTTGTATGAAATAAATTTTTTGGAAAATCCACTGGAAAATTCTGAAAAATTCGTTCAGTTTGAGCGTTTTACCATCACAGGTTTTCATAATAACAACAAATTCTGTATTAAACATTTTAGTGTTTTATTAGTGATTACCATATCTTTGGTGCATTTAAAACTGTAACATGTTTTCATAGCATAACATACTCGTTAAAATTATCAATTTGGAACATTCAATTTATCAGTTCATAGTTAATTGATATACACACCACCAATGAAGCATTGAAATATCAGTTGGCATACATGCAACGCAAGCCAACTACGTGATCGCCAAGTACATGAGACTGATAAAGAGCGTAGAAACAGTTTGGAAGAAAATCTAAAGAGAATTTCTCAAGCATGACTCCAGAACAATGGGTATAGTCAAGTTTGACTCACTCAGTTGGAACCTACAAATAAAATAATATGGAACGGCGATAAAACAGAATGCCAAGGGTGACATTACGACAAACATTCGGCATTCAGCTAAGACCCAACAATCTATTATGACACAGAATTATAGGTGGACTTCGGAATATACAGGTCTGTGTGTCTATGGGTGTGTGTATGACGTCGATAAACTCAGACACCGTTTGACCGATCGCCATGAAAGTTGCCACATCAAAGTGTTTTTTCACGGAGAAGGTTTTTATGCTTCTAAACCGTTCAACCAATCACCATGAAAATTTCTATACATAGATATTTTAACACTGAGAATATTTTCGTGATATCCATTTTACTGTAACTCGCCACTAGATGGCGCTGCAGCACATCAACTTCTAAAACGTTCAACCAGATGCAATAAATTATCATCTTTTGGCACCGCTGTGTCACAATTATTGGTTTATTTTTCTCCACACAATTGCTCAGTTTTAAAACCACGATAAAACATTTATGCAAAATTACTATTAAAAAAGAACACTTAAATGCAATAGACTACTGGAATTCACACTTAAACAAATAATACCCAAGCCAGCAAAGTGAAAGCCAATAAAATTATCATCAAGAAGCTTTTCAAAATAAAATACTTAAACATTAAAATTAATTACAACAATATTGCAGAAAATAAAACAAAAGTTTAAAAAACAGGTCACTACTGTAAAGACTTATAATTATGTTGGTAGTGATGTGAAGATATATGTAGCTGAAAAGTTGTCAGCAGTGATTTTGTAAGATGGCTAATAAAGATGTGTCGTAGTCCCGGATATCACCCCCGTGATGCGGGTTGCGTCGTATTCTCAGGGAGGGTTCAGGCCTCGTGGCGGGGGAAATTAACACTATCCGAGCTACAATATTGTTTCGACAGTTTGACCACAAGTATTTATTGAGTCCTTCGCGTAATCTAGGTACATGGGCAATCCGCGGCACAACACCCGTCCCTCCGCGGAGTGAGGCTCGGCTGCACGTGTTTGGGGTTGGGCAGGCGCCAAGTGCGGACTGCACCCCCTGGTTCCGTATGCAATTGATGAACTGTCTCTGCCCCTTCCCTATGATAGCGAGAAACCAATTAAGTTGGAACGCCGTCGCCAACGACGTAAAGTCCGTCCCGTTGCGGCACGCATGTGTCCGCCGATGCGCGCAATGTCCCGCCTCAAAGAACCAAGAAAATACTTATTTACAATGGTGACTGATAGCGTAACGCCCGTGAACGTGAAAGTCCCGATCGCCCGGATCCAATCTCACCAGTCGTGGCTCATGTCTCACTGCCGCACTCGTCCCGCTGTGCGACCGCCTTGCTCGGCCGCCAGATGACTACTGCCCCCTCCTGCCGCGTCTCTGCCTCTCCGCCCGTCCTCCAACCCCCTCCCCCTTCCGCGACACGTGCAGCGCTCGGAGTGATTCTGGGTGTTGGCCTCGGCTTCGTCGCCCGGTTGCAGCAATTAACATTATACTTTAGAGAAACATATAATTATAATGACAAAAGTTTACGAAAAAATATAATATACACAAATAATAAAAATGACATGTTATCAAATGTAAAGTATGTTCCACATAACACACATTCACTGCACGGGGCAGGGGAGGATCAGAGGTTGGCGCAGCACAACGGACTTTATGAGCAGGGGAGACACTTGGGTCCACGTCAGATGTTTATAGTTAAAGTGTGTATTTTAATAATAGGCCTAGACAATGTATCATGTTCACAATATCCAGAATAAATAAAGTATCATTATAATCCCTATTAAATATTGAGTTATTACAACTACGACTTTGCGGCATATAACCAGCTGATCTACTGCAGTACTGAGACAACACAATATTTATTATTTTAACAAAAATACTTGTAACAGCTGGGGAGGGCAGGGTCTTGGAACACTTCTTACTGGTTTCTGAGGAATAATAGTTTCTAGGTTACATTAGGTAGCCTGTGCAGTGATGTGACCGCTGCCATTCAGCTTTTGCGTAGCACTTGATCCTGTGGTTCTCTGTATATAACTATGTGTATATTCTGTACTTGGATTTTGTGACATTTATTTATTTGTTTATTATTATATATTATTGTGATATTTATTTCTCTGTGTTTCATGCACCTAGTCACAACTGTGCATCCAAACAAATGTCAATTCTTGACAGGGATTTTTATTTTAGCAATGTGGAGTTATTACGTGTAACAAACATAATAATCCCATTTTGCGGCTAGTAACAAGACAGCGCTCCGCTCTTCCATACTTCTAAGGCCCATTATACAATGTCACATAAATGGAGATGGATCACGTAAATGGAGGAAGATCTCCAGAAACATTTCACTGTCGCGTCTGCTGCTTCCACAATGCACGGAAATGTAACAAATGGCAACAAATGAGATTGCATTTCAAGGTTACGAGATATATTTTAATAAAAAAATATATATATTATATGCTTCGAGATCATTCAAAATTTACATAGGGCCTATGTAATAAAAATAAACAAAAGTAATAATAGAACCCTAGATAATCTTAAATAATTTTTAATGTACCTATTTAGAACGGAAACATGGTTACCAACGAAGATACGTGAACAAAGAGCTCAGTATTGCCGAGCTAATCCATTCGGGTCCGTCCCCGTTTAGCGTGCTATTATAGAAACTTTGTTCCGTGCAGTCCCCTGTTGAGGGTTGACACGGGTTTGGATGCACACTAGTGACTCGTATACCAGAGCAGAGCAGCCCACGCCATACATCAAACACATATAATTTTAAATTTTTATTTACCTTCTACTGCATCACAGAATCCAAATACTAAATACACACATCCATATTTATGAAGAACCACAGCTACATAATTAAAGCACAAAATGGCGGTGGCCGGTAAATATTTACTTGGGCGGTATTTCCGAAAAAAAATGTTAAAAATCCGAAAATACCTTTATTATATGCTCTTCAACTTCCTCTTTCCATTAAAAGTGGCGGAGGTAAGAAATTCCAAATACTTTAGGAGATATCGAATTTTTAAATTTCATCATATGTAGTTGAGCGGTATTTACAAAAAAAAATGTTAAAAATCCGAAAATACCTTTATCATATGCTCTTCAACTTCCTCTTTTCATTAAAAGCGGCGGAGATAAGAAATTCCAAATACTTTAGGAGATATAGATTTTTTAATTTCGCAATACAAGACCTGTGGAACCATTCGAGCGGCGCTATTTTTGTTATTTTGCCGTGTGTTCGTGAATACGTGAATCGTGAATGCGTAATTAATAAAATGGTTGATTAGGTCAGGTCAGTTACATTATTAATACTTTCAAACTAAGCCGACATTAAAAATTATTTTGTGAATTAATTTTAATGGCTGTTTAGTTTTAAAATATTTATAATGTAACTGACCTAACCAAACAAACCCGGACAGAGGGTGAACAGTAAACTAAAATGGTCGATTAGGTCAGGTCAGTTACATTATAAATACTTTCAAACTAAGGTGACATTAAAAATAATGTGAATTAATTTTAATTATTCTTTAGTTTTAAATTATTTATAATGTAACTGACTTTACCTAACAAACCCGTAACAAAGGATGTACAGTAACAACTCACGTAAATTTTTTTGTTTCTTATTACTTGCGCAACAATATCAAAATAACAAATAAGACTTTAAAATTAGAAACGTTAAAAACTCACCTAAGTTGGAGGCGGTAATTAAACACCGTTTTAAACAATAATTGAACTAAATAATCACGTATTAGTTCATTTGAATTCTGGCCTATCACGAACAATCACGTGACATCATTATCCAATAAAAAAAATAGATCCTCGTACGTAAACAAGAAACAATGGTGCACGCACGCCACAGGAATGCGCTGGTTTTGTGCTGAAATTTAAAAATTCGATATCTCCTAAAGTATTTGGAATTTCTAATCTCCGCCGCTTTTAATGAAAAGAGGAAGTTGAAGAGCATATAATAAAGGTATTTTCAGATTTTTAACATTTTTTTTCGCAAATACCGCTCAACTACATATGAAGAAATTTAAAAATTCGGTATCTCCTAAAGTATTTGGAATTTCTAATCTCCGCCGCTTTTAATGAAAAGAGGAAGTTAAAGAGCATAAAATAAAGGTATTTTCGGAAATACCGCCCAAGTAAATATTTACCAATACTGTTTCCAGAGTAAATACAGGATTGTACTGGGAATCATGATTTTCAAAATGTTATTTTTTATAGAAAAGTCCCAACATTTTAATTTTACCAAAAAGGGTGCTGTTTAATATGTTAAAATACTGTTTATTAATTATTCATATTACTAAAATTATGATTTTTTAAGAAATTTAACCAATTCTATATTTTTTTGTGTTTAATAAATTTTACACAATTTCCCTAATCCTCATTGCTCTCACTTCATTCCATTTTTTTTAGAATTTAGTGGGAACTGGAAAAGTCCTTTTATGAGATAATTAAGCAAAATTAGTAATGCTTTAAATAATAAAAAAAAATTGTATTGACATAGTATTTGTTACGCCTAATAAATTTAAACCAGTTACTTCTGTATTTTTGGCAGCAATCACTGTATTGTAGTGTACATATAGTCCGGGTGAAGTGCTTTACTGTAAAATCTGAAAGTGACCTAATACTCTAATAGCCTTGTAAAAAACGAAAACTGTCCATAACATGTTTATTTCCGTTTTACCTTGATTGGAAGTTTCTGAGCCATTCATGCATGAAATTTAGGATCTTTAAGTTGTTTTGTTCTATACCCTCAATGCGAGACTCCAAAAGTTTAACTTGTGATTCTTTTTACCACGGCACATTTATACCGGATGGAAATGTAATCATAATACTAGTATTAACCTACCAAAAATTAGGTTTGGAATAATTCTCATATTAACTTACCCGAAGACAAAAACAGACACAACTTGCACCACAAAAAGGAATGCTACGAGCGATCAGTCTTAAGACAATAAGTAGCAAATCGAATAAATATATATAATTTAATATTGATTAATATTAAAAATATTATTTCCTACCTACGAAACAAGGCAAACTTCCCGCGAATTTTAAAATTCCCATTACCAAAAAATGTTCTCTACAAGAAACCGGTATGACCAGTCTTTGAAGTATGAAATTCTCTTGTGAAATACATAATTGCCAATTGACTACAACATAACCCACGTTATGTAAATAACAGCCATTAGAAAATATTAAATTTGGAGGAATATTAAATAGCTAAATTCTGAACAACAGTAACAATAACTTTCATCTTCTCTTACTAATATTAGCAGTAATTTTCTATCTGGGAAAAAGCGCACTATACAGGAAAAAAAACGCCGTGTTGATATCAATATATTTTTTTTTTCCAAATACATGGTCATAATTTAACATTAATAATTAGCCATTTTGAGAGATCATTCCTTAAAATATTCACTCATACTCAAACTAAATCCACGCATGAAAAAAAAAAAACGCAGTAAAATACTTGTGACAAACAGTAAGTTGCTCATTAAAGTACCAATCATGTTCCCAGAAATATTCAGGTTAGCAAAATATAATTTAATTAAATGACATTTCACGAGTATTTTTCCTAGACTGTCACATCCACCATTATGGCCTCGGCCAACACTTCAAGCCGACGACTAATAACCCCACCCACCCCCCACCTCCCAAAAAGGTAGTTCGTTGCCTACCACAACATGGCCACATCCCGGAGCAACCATCAACGACATTCCTGTCTGCTACTCTATGCAAACATTTGACGCTGCCGTCGGTGCTCCCTCTGAGAGCACTGGCCGTTATGTGTCCTCAACACCTGAACCAGTGTCAGTGCGACGAACACACCCGCGCGTGTAGCATTGTGCAGTGCCTCGAACGGCATGACGTCAGTCACGGCCGGCAAGGTGTACAAAGCGCCCGGCCAAGTGTGGCAATGTGCATAGGGAATCCAGTGCATATGTAATTCAAATAACAAACACAAACTAAAGCTTTTAATAAGCCTAATAATTCTTGTTAATTAATTAATGATATTGTAAACTCTTTCCATTCACAAAACTGGCCGGCATCATCTTCCCGCGCTCCGTCATTTTCCCGCGGGTTTTCCTCCCCTCCCTGGCCCGGTTGCCAGGGAGAGTTGTCAGTAGCCTTCCAGCACTCACCAGGGCCGGCAGCCCCGCGCACGGGGAGGATGCAACTTTCTCGTCAGATTCCACATGTAACGTCCATAGGTAATATTTCTGAATCTTCTTTCGTCAGCTCCACGGTCGGCCCTAACCGGCCGTACAGTGTATCGTAGGGTCCTTAACTAAAATGTGTGACTCGACAACAAGTCTTTCACGTGTGATACGTAAATGATAGTGTTTTTAGGCAGTCCACCGAGGTGCCTGTGCTTCACGCCTCTTTAACTCTCTACGGAGAACTTGTACATCGCCCACGCGGGGTGGCATTGTGCCTAACACGAAACTTAAATTCAGAACGCATTATTTCCTGGGATGTGCTACGGTCGCAGACGAGATACCACTTAGGGTTCCGCCGCGCCCGTACCCAGCTTTATTTGGCCCACGCCACCACGAGGACAAGCCTCGATTTACGTAATTCCCCTGAACAGGGGCCTGAAACCACCCCGAGCCCGGGACTTGCTTGTAGTGACTTAAGTGTTAGATTCTTATGTTAGTGTTAGTGTTCGCCATCTATCTTACGTACATGTCCATTCCAGTGTTATGTGTAATTCACCATTCAGTTATTAGCGTACCTTCAGTGTTACGCACCGTACAGACTGCCACGTGCTAAGCACTAGCCTTCCCGCTCACTCCAACCATCGTTACCGTAGTTCAGGGTAGCCTGCACCCCTCGATGTGGAAGTCTCCCGGAATACCGTCAGGCACTAACCAGTACCGCCACTCGAGGGCCGTGTGGGCGGAGTGGAGGATGACGATGATACGGCCAGTCACGTAAAAGTGCCTTATGCGAAGTGAAGTATTGTAACGTGTGCTTCAGTAATAAATCAGTTAAGTTCACGTGTGTCATTTTAATAGCACGGTGTCCTGGATGGCCATAACAGCCCAGGGGGCCCTTTGTAGACGCATCCCTGCCTGCAGCCACGAGGCAAAGAACCCCGCCCTCGAGACCAAATTTCCTTTCACGTAATTTAATTACCATAATTTCAGGACAGGCAGCGGGGACGGCATCACATTACATAGCAAGTAGGACGGTAGTGCTCCCGTTGTTCATTGATGGCAGGTCACGAAGAATGGGTATTAAGTGAAATCATCCAAATTTCATGGGACATCCAGAGCCATAACAGACATAATAATTGATCATTGATAATATTTATTGTCATTAGACACAGGGTGCAATAGACATTGTCACTGAAAATGCATAATAATAATATATAAATATACACATTTTTAAGTTTAAAGAAAAACATCTTAACAATAATATAACTTCACACGCTCGTTACAAGCCTCTAAATACTTGAGGTGTAAAAGTAACGAAAAAAAAGTGTACCCGTATGTATTTGTTATTATAACAATTAGTAGGTACTCGTTCTGACGTCGACCCAAGTGTCTCCCCGGCTCCTTCAGGCCGTTATGCCTCGCCAGAGCCATCTCTTGAGTGTGTTGTGCGACGCAAGTGTCGGTGACGTGCGACGTATGTTTGTTTTACAGTATATGACTTATTATTTTATTGTAAATATATTTTTGCTTTACGTTTTTGTACATATTTTTGCTTATATTTTATTATAATTAAATTTGTATTGAAGGGTTTTGTATTTTATAAGTTTTAATTGTTCACTGGGTGCCAAGGCCGCGGCTTCCGCCTGTGACCAATCAGCGTGTTCCGCGGGCTCGCGGAGAAGGGGGGAGACGCGGGCGCTGAGGCGCGGCAGGAGAGTGGGAGGGCAGTCGTGGACCCGGCACGAGAGGCGACGGACGTCTTGGGGACGTCGCTCCGGGACGGTGAGGCAAGCGGGCGCGGTATTTGCAGATCCACTAGACTTTTGCCATGTGGAGACGTTTTCATAAACTTTGCAGTCGAGCTTGTCGTTGAGCGGTTACGGTCGCGAGTTTTCGTTTTACTTTTCGCACACGCGTGTTCTGTTGTCAATTCGGGCGAGTTGCGATTCTTTGTTTCATCCTGGTCATTCGCAGTCTTAGGTTGCCGTCGTCCGGGGTCTCGGGCTCGAGTCCCGGTGTGGCTCCTAGTGGGAAAAGGCGGTTCTTGATCTGTGTTGTCCGGGTGGGCGCCAGACTAGCTCGTTTCTAGTCGTGAATTTGGGGTCGTGGATGTATGTGCCCCTGCGTGGCCCACTAGGGCCGGCGGCGGTGTTGCGTGAGATGATTTTAAATAAGAGACGTGGAGTTGAGGTGGTGGTGTCGTACCTTTTATTCAGAGGAGCGAGTCGTACACAATACAACACTCTACAGAGGTCCCCGGGGGGTTTTTACTTGTTATTCCGTGGCGCCTTATTGTTTGTGTTCCGCGTTACGTGGCCTCGGATGCTGTTATGTCTCAGACGTCTCACTGGGTACGTAGGTAACGTAATTTCGTAACACAAAGGCGGGACACAAAATACACTGAATTAAGGGGGCGCGTACAGGTTACGTGGCACTCGTTACTCGGGTAACGTAAGTTAGCAATACAAAATACGGGATACAAAAATACACTGAATTAAGGGGGTGCGCACAAGTTACGTGGCACTCGTTATTCGGGTAACGTACGTTAGCAATACAAAACACGGGATACAAAAATACACTGGATTAAGGGGGCGCGCACAAGTTACGTGGCACTCGTTACTCGGGTAACGTAAGTTAGCAGTACAAAATACGGGATACAAAAATACACTGGATTAAGGGGGCGCGCACAAGTTACGTGGCACTCGTTACTCGGGTAACGTAAGTTAGCAGTACAAAATACGGGATACAAAAATACACTGAATTAAGGGGCGGGCGATTGGAGACGGCCAATCCCGTATGCAAATGTCTCGGCGCGGGTGTTGTGCCCACTGTGGTGAAACACGCACCGCAATTAAGTTTGTCCAAGTTCCCTTGCGGGTTTGTGGTCAGCGCCGTGCGCGTGACCTTAAACAAAGTTCTGTACGTTGACGTCGTCTGGCCGACGACCACCCCAGAGCCCGACCTGCACCCGCCAGTATACGCTCCCGCTAACGTAACACACCCCTGGCCATGGCCCACCCGAGTCAGGCGACCCGAACAGCAATTAAAGACAAAGCCGCGGAAACCTGAGTAGACAAGAGAAGAACCGTACCCATTCCTACTAAAACATTAAATTAGGATTTTAGCGACAATAAAATCTCTTCCAGACACACCCGTTTGGAGTCTAGCGTAATGAGGTCACGCCTGGCGCGAGAGAGGCCGAGCCTCCCTCGGACGCCATGCCAGTTCGGCAGTTCAGCGCAGCTCACGGGCCGGGGCGGACCTACGTCCCACGGAGAGGCAACATCCTTTGTCTACATCGAAAGTAACGTCCGGTAAATATAGTCACTAATTAACCAAACCCCTTTTATTACTTAACCTCTCCGTGAGTACCCGGTCCCCTTTTTTCGGTCCAGGACCTAATCCGGCCGCATCAACTTAAGGACACCCCGCACCACACTTGGTCAACGGGGCGGCTCTTCAGCATACGGCACGGGCCGTCTCCCGCAACGTACAGAACTTTATTTAAGGTCACGCGCACGGCGCTGACCACAAACCCGCAAGGGAACTTAGACAAACTTAATTGCGGTGCGTGTTTCACCACAGTGAGCACAACCCCCGCGCCGAGACATTTGCATACGGGATTGGCCGTCTCCAATCGTCCACCCCCTTAATTCAGTGTATTTTTGTATCCCGTATTTTGTATTGCTAACTTACGTTACCCGAGTAACGAGTGCCACGTAACTTGTGCGCGCCCCCTTAATTCAGTGTATTTTTGTGTCCCGTACTTTGTATTGCTAACTTACGTTACCCGAGTAACGAGTGCCACGTAATTTGTGCGCGCCCCCTTAATTCAGTGTATTTTTGTGTCCCGTACTTTGTATTGCTAACTTACGTTACCCGAGTAACGAGTGCAACGTAACTTGTGCGCACCCCCTTAATTCAGTGTATTTTGTGTCCCGCCTTTGTGTTACGAAATTACGTTACCTGTGTAACCAGTGAGACGTATGAGACGTAACAGCGTCCGAGGCCACGTAACGCGGAACACAAACCATACGGCGCCACGGAATAACGAGTAAACCCCCCCCCGGGGACCTCTGTAGAGTGTTGTATTGTGTACGACTCGTTCCTATGAATAAAAGGTACGACACCACCACCTCAACTCCACGCCTCTTATTTAAAATCATCTCACGCAACACCGCCGCCGGCCCTAGTGGGCCACGCAGGGGCACATACATCCACGACCCCCAAACTCACGACTAGAACCGAGCTAGTCTGGCGCCCACCCGGACAATACGTAGCAAGAACCGCCTTTTCCCACTAGGAGCCACACCGGGACTCGAGCCCGAGACCCCGGACGACGGCATTTGGCGCCCGCTGTGTGGGGCAGAAAATAACGTGAAAATTTTTTTTTTTCTCCACCTCCTGGACATTTTCGAGATAAATTCACCAACAGGCGACAGCGGAGACACGAAACGGCCATTTTGGACACAGGAAGGGTCGAAGGCCAGACAGACCGGCGCGACGAGGCGAGCGGACAAAGGACACTCCAACCACCCCCACCTCCAAACGTCATCACGGCGAGGCGAGCAACGGAGCGACGTCACCACCCCCACCCCGCGCGGATCGTTTTCGCCTCCTCTTTGTGCGGCTGTCCGGGCGCTCTCGGCCATCGCCTCACACGCCCATCCGCACCCCCGCCCATGCCGCGGCCATTCTCGGCCTCTGTTTTGTGCGGCTGTCCGGGCACCTGCCTAGCCGGCGAGCGCGACCCCGCGCGCAGACTTGCACAGCGCGCACAGAGCCACGAGTGAAAAACACGACTCGACACAGCTGAACACGCACGATAACAAGAGATGGATGCAGACGAATGCAGTGGGTGTTACTACCTCTACCCGAGATGGTACTTAAACGGCAGGATCGCCGCGGGGTACGAGTGTGGCTATTGTCAAGAGTATCGCACATACGGGATGACAATGTGTGGAAGCCGGTCGTGTCCTGGAGGAAGTAGCATGGGCTACCACTGCGACGAGTGTACCGACCTATGGCATCGTGACTGCACCAACGAGCGTGAAGGTACTTTGAGGCGCGAGTCCTTCACGTTCACGTGCGCGCGATGTACCGCAGGACGAGCCACCCAAGTGCAGTATTCGGGAGCAGCGCTACTAATTCCTCCCCTACGATACGCCGCGACAATTCACGACATCGAGACGCCACTCACGCAGACGCAAGACGTATCACGAACTCACGCCCCGACGACATCCGCACCGTCACGTACAACCGTCCCGACGCCGACACTCACGCAGACGCAAGACGTATCACGAACTCATGCCCCGACGACATCCGCACCGTCACGTACAACCGTCCCGACGCCGACGACCTTCATCATGCCGCCAACAATCCCGCTCCCGTCGCCTCCTGTCCCGGAGCCACCAACCTCGGCATCCCTCGTAGACCTGACGCCTCCCGACCCAAGTCCGGAAACACCGTCACCAGCGAGACCACGCTACATCAACCTGACGCCACTCACGCCGACGCACTACGCCTCACCAAGGACGCCTTCCGTCCCGACGCCGACGCTCGTCACCCTCTCGCCGCCAATCCTGCTCCCTCCGCCTCCGGGCCCAACGCCACCAGCCTCAACACCCCTCGCAGACCTGACGCCACTCAACATGACTGCGACGACGCTTGACCCACCAAAGCCGACCGAACGACGCACGATGCCGACCGTCCCACCGCAGTCTGCCACGACGACCCGAATCCGCAGCGTGTCGGAGACACCTCACGACGCCGGGATGGCCTCGCCACCGCACCTGACCACTGTCACAGTGCCGCGAAGGACCGTTCCGACGCAACCCGCGTCGTCTACGACACACGCCTCATCCGGGACGCCACCAGACTCGGCACCGACACGTCGCGCCACACCGTCGCCACCGCCTAGCTTCAATTACATGCAGCCGTCGTCACTGCCACATGAGCGCGCGGTCTCAAAAGGGACGCTGGAAAACGGAATGCCCAGGGCCACGACGCCGAGACGCCTGTGCGAGGCCCCGCCACCGGGACTCGCCCCGCGGTGCCCGCCTGGCTTCGAGGCACAGGGGATGGAGCCCACCAAAACGAGACAGACGCGCACGACATCGACGTCGACGCCGTCTTCGGCACCGCCTGAAACATCAAAAACGCTAGAGGCGCCACGACGCCGCCCCTCGGCCGGCCTGCCACAGCAGCCACCGAGGCGACGCGCAATCTGCCCTCAAGAGGCGCCACGACGCCGCCCCTCGGACAGCCTGCCACAGCAGCTGCCGAGGCGACGCGCACACTGCCCTCAAAAGGCGCCACGACGCCGCCCCTCGGCCAGCCTGCCACAGCAGCCACCGAGGCGACGCGCAATCTGCCCTCAAGAGGCGCCACGACGCCGCCCCTCGGACAGCCTGCCACAGCAGCCACCGAGGCGACGCGCACTCTGCCCTCAAGAGGCGCCAGGACACCGCCCCTCGGACAGTCTGCCACAGCAGCCACCGAGGCGACGCGCACTCTGCCCTCAAGAGGCGCCACGACGCCGCCCCTCGGCCGGCCTGCCACAGCAGCTGCCGAGGCGACGCGCGCTCCGCCCTCAAGAGGCGCCACGACGCCACACCGTGACGTCACCGCGGCTACCGGGTCGCCTGAGCTCCCTGCATCTGCCTGACGCAATGCAGGTCGACGCCACGGCACCTGGACGCCCGACCGCCCCACCACCGCACGTGACCGTCACTCGGCCGATGACACCTGTCATCCGTCTGGCAAGACGAGCCGCGAAACGCCCGCATGTCAGCAAGGCTGAGCCGGGCCGTGCCGAGCGCCGCCCGCGCTTGCTGCCCGCCTGCCGAGAGCCACCTGACCTTGGTCGCCGCCGCCCCTGCCGGCCGGCACCCTGGCCACCACCGCACCGCCGCTCGCTGCAAGACACCGCAGCCACACTCGGAACCACTGTCACCCCCCGAGAACGAGTCCGGGGAGGTGCTTAGGGCACAACCGCACAACGACCACGCCGACACCACCCACATGATGATGGAACTGGACGACGGGGACGAGGAGGCCTCTACTCCAAACCCGCCCGGCACACCGGAACGGGAGAGGAGGCTGTACCCATCCACGCCGTACCAGACGCTGAGGGCCAACGTCAACAGGCCACCTCGACGAGTCGACCCCCGGATGTTCGGCGTGGGACGACCCGGGACAGGTGCTCGGGCCCTACCAACTGCGGCCACCGTGAGCACCACCCGGGTGGGGCTGTTGCCGGAGCTAGGAGGCGCCACGACGCCGCCCCCGGCACACCTGCCACGACGGCAACCGGGGCGGCGCGCACGTTGGCCCAGTCGGCCACAATCACCAGGTCCAGTGCGCTGACCCTATCAGCCGCTGACCCCGCCCAGGCGCCACGACGCCGCCCCCGGCACGCCTGCCACGACGGCAACCGGGGCGGCGCGCACGTTGGCCCCGTCGGCCACGTTCACCAGGTCCAGTGCGCTGACCCTATCAGCCGCTGACCCCGCCCAGGCGCCACGATGCCGCCCCCGGCACGCCTGCCACGACGGCAACCGGGGCGGCGCGCACGCTGGCCCAGTCGGCCACGTTCACCAGGTCCAGTGCGCTGACCCTATCAGCCGCTGACCCCACCCAGGCGCCACGACGCCGACCCCGGCACGCCTGCCACGACGGCAACCGGGGCGGCGCGCACGTTGGCCCAGTCGGCCACAATCACCAGGTCCAGTGCGCTGACCCTATCAGCCGCTGACCCCGCCCAGGCGCCACGACGCCGCCCCCGGCACGCCTGCCACGACGGCAACCGGGGCGGCGCGCACGCTGGCCCAGTCGGCCTTGATCACCAGGTCCAGTACGCGGAGCCAACCAGCTGCTGAGCCGCGAACCACGCCGGGATGGAGCGGCCGGAGCTAGGGGTGGCCCCATGTTAGCGGGACCATAAGCGGCGCAAGGTCGGGCTTCACAGGGGGGGGGCGTTTGACGTCGTCTGGCCGACGACCACCCCAGAGCCCGACCTGCACCCGCCAGTATACGCTCCCGCTAACGGAACACACCCCTGGCCATGGCCCACCCGAGTCAGGCGACCCGAACAGCAATTAAAGACAAAGCCGCGGAAACCTGAGTAGACAAGAGAAGAACCGTACCCATTCCTCCTAAAACATTAAATTAGGATTTTAGCGACAATAAAATCTCTTCCAGACACACCCGTTTGGAGTCTAGCGTAATGAGGTCACGCCTGGCGCGAGAGAGGCCGAGCCTCCCTCGGACGCCATGCCAGTTCGGCAGTTCAGCGCAGCTCACGGGCCGGGGCGGACCTACGTCCCACGGAGAGGCAACATCCTTTGTCTACATCGAAAGTAACGTCCGGTAAATATAGTCACTAATTAACCAAACCCCTTTTATTACTTAACCTCTCCGTGAGTACCCGGTCCCCTTTTTTCGGTCCAGGACCTAATCCGGCCGCATCAACTTAAGGACACCCCGCACCACACTTGGTCAACGGGGCGGCTCTTCAGCATACGGCACGGGCCGTCTCCCGCAACGTACAGAACTTTATTTAAGGTCACGCGCACGGCGCTGACCACAAACCCGCAAGGGAACTTAGACAAACTTAATTGCGGTGCGTGTTTCACCACAGTGAGCACAACCCCCGCGCCGAGACATTTGCATACGGGATTGGCCGTCTCCAATCGTCCACCCCCTTAATTCAGTGTATTTTTGTATCCCGTATTTTGTATTGCTAACTTACGTTACCCGAGTAACGAGTGCCACGTAACTTGTGCGCGCCCCCTTAATTCAGTGTATTTTTGTGTCCCGTACTTTGTATTGCTAACTTACGTTACCCGAGTAACGAGTGCCACGTAATTTGTGCGCGCCCCCTTAATTCAGTGTATTTTTGTGTCCCGTACTTTGTATTGCTAACTTACGTTACCCGAGTAACGAGTGCAACGTAACTTGTGCGCACCCCCTTAATTCAGTGTATTTTGTGTCCCGCCTTTGTGTTACGAAATTACGTTACCTGTGTAACCAGTGAGACGTATGAGACGTAACAGCGTCCGAGGCCACGTAACGCGGAACACAAACCATACGGCGCCACGGAATAACGAGTAAACCCCCCCCGGGGACCTCTGTAGAGTGTTGTATTGTGTACGACTCGTTCCTATGAATAAAAGGTACGACACCACCACCTCAACTCCACGCCTCTTATTTAAAATCATCTCACGCAACACCGCCGCCGGCCCTAGTGGGCCACGCAGGGGCACATACATCCACGACCCCCAAACTCACGACTAGAACCGAGCTAGTCTGGCGCCCACCCGGACAATACGTAGCAAGAACCGCCTTTTCCCACTAGGAGCCACACCGGGACTCGAGCCCGAGACCCCGGACGACGGCAACGTTGCGGGAGACGGCCCGTGCCGTATGCTGAAGAGCAGCCCCACTGACCAAGTGTGGTGCGGGGTGTCCTTAAGTTGATGCGGCCGGATTAGGTCCTGGACCGTAAAAAGGGACCGGGTACTCACGGAGAGGTTAAGTAATAAAAGGGGTTTGGTTAATTAGTGACTATATTTACCGGACGTTACTTTCAATGTAGGCAAAGGATGTTGCCTCTCTGTGGGACGTAGGTCCGCCCCGGTCCATGAGCTGCGCTGAACTGCCGAACTGGCATGGCGTCTGAGGGAGGCTCGGCCTCTCTCGCGCCAGGCGTGACCTCATTACGCTAGACTCCAAACGGGTGTGTCTGGAAGAGATTTTATTGTCGCTAAAATCCTAATTTAATGTTTTAGGAGGAATGGGTACGGTTCTTCTCTTGTCTAGTCAGGTTTCCGCGGCTTTGTCTTTGATTGCTGTTCGGGTCGCCTGACTCGGGTGGGCCATGGCCAGGGGTGTGTTCCGTTAGCGGGAGCATATACTGGCGGGTGCAGGTCGGGCTCTGGGGTGGTCGTCGGCCAGACGACGTCAAACGCCCCCCCCCCTGTGAAGCCCGACCTTGCGCCGCTTATGGTCCCGCTAACATGGGGCCACCCCTAGCTCTGGCCGCTCCATCCCGGCGTGGTTCGCGGCTCAGCAGCTGGTTGGCTCCGTGTACTGGACCTGGTGATCAAGGCCGACTGGGCCAACGTGCGCGCCGCCCCGGTTGCCGTCGTGGCAGGCGTGCCGGGGGCGGCGTCGTGGCGTCTGGGTGGGGTCAGCGGCTGATAGGGTCAGCGCACTGGACCTGGTGAACGTGGCCGACTGGGCCAACGTGCGCGCCGCCCCGGTTGCCGTCGTGGCAGGCGTGCCGGGGGCGGCGTCGTGGCGTCTGGGTGGGGTCAGCGGCTGATAGGGTCAGCGCACTGGACCTGGTGAACGTGGCCGACTGGGCCAACGTGCGCGCCGCCCCGGTTGCCGTCGTGGAAGGCGTGCCGGGGGCGGCGTCGTGGCGTCTGGGTGGGGTCAGCGGCTGATAGGGTCAGCGCACTGGACCTGGTGAACGTGGCCGACTGGGCCAACGTGCGCGCCGCCCCGGTTGCCGTCGTGGCAGGCGTGCCGGGGGCGGCGTCGTGGCGCCTGGGCGGGGTCAGCGGCTGATAGGGTCAGCGCACTGGACCTGGTGAACGTGGCCGACTGGGCCAACGTGCGCGCCGCCCCGGTTGACGTCGTGGCAGGCGTGCCGGGGGCGGCGTCGTGGCGCCTCCTAGCTCCGGCAACAGCTCCACCCGGGTGGTGCTCGCGGTGGCCGCAGTTGGTAGGGCCCGAGCACCTGTCCCGGGTCGTCCCACGCCGAACATCCGGGGGTTGACTCGTCGAGGTAGCCTTGTGGCTGACAGGCCCTGCGCCCTGTTCCCAGGTCGAAGTCGGCCAGGCGAACTGGAGGTCTGTGGGCCCGTCGGGGTCGTTCTGCGGGCTCGCTGGCGGGTTCGCTTGTCCCCAGTCGATGTCCCGGTCCGCGGAGGTCCTCCTTCGGCGGCGGTTGACAGTTCGTGGACTGGTACGGAGTCCGTTCCCGTTCGGGTATGGCGGCTGATGCTGAGGCGGCGATCTCCGGGTCGGTCTCTCCGGGTTGCGTGACGATCGGCGTTGGCCCGTCGTCGTTGCCCGCATCGGATTGACCTATGCTGTGCGACAGCTCGGCGATCTCCACGGCCTCTGCTTCATCGCCCCGTGGGTAGCATTGCGGTGGGAAGCTCTTGTACACCCCGCTTCCCTCCCAGGGTACCACTGCCGTCTCCGGTGCGTTCTCGTGGACCTCTTCTGGTTCGTCTGGCACGTCGTGGGCGGGGTCGCCCCCGGTGTCCCCCGTGGCCATGCTAAGGGCATAATCGTCGAGGTACGTGGGCGGGCGCCGCCACCGCCGTGGTCGTGGCCTCGCCTCGTCGTCTGACGCGGCCTCTGTGGGTGATGTCCCGGGCGTGTATGCAAGTTCGTCGCGGGGCCTGTTGGACGTGGTGTTCGTGAACACTAGGGTGCGTTATGGGCGCGGTTCGGGTCGGCTCCTAGCGGGGGTCGCTTCTGGCGAGTTGTCCTCTTCCTGGACGGCGTCGCTCTCCGGCGTACGGCGTCCGTTGTCGTCCGGAGTGGGGGGTCCTGCGTCCCCGTCTGGGTTCCTCTCCCCAGGCAGGGCGGTGAGCCGGATGTCGTCCCTGTGCACCTTTTTCAGGCGCCGTCCCTCCGTGCGGACTAAGTACGTCGTCCTGCCTAGTCGTCGCCGTACCGTGTATGGCCCGCCCCAGCGCGGGGCCAGGCCCGCGCGATAGTTGCGGGGTGCGGCTGAAAGTGGGTGTAGTCGCGCGAACACCTGATCGCCGACCTGCACGGCGGGTGGAGGATGATCTGTGATTGGGGTGATCCGGTTGGCGTACCTCTCCTGCCTACGTCTTGCCTCGTCGTGCAGAGTCACCCGTCGTTGGTCGCGTTCCTCCGTCGTCTCGTCGGGGTGTGGAGTGCCGTGTGTGGCCCATTCTCCCGGTAAGGGCAGGTTGTGGCCCTGTATCATTTCGGCCGGTGTGCGGCCGGTTGCGGCGTTGGTGCGGCGTCGTACACAGAAGAGGGCGTCAGCCACGTGCAGGTCCCACTGCGTGTTGTCTGCCCCCAGCCGGATCCGGAGCTGTGCCTTCAGTTCCTGGTTCCGGCGCTCTGTCGGGTTCGCTCTCGGGTGGTAGGCGGGCATCGTGTGGTGCTCGATCTGGTGTTCGTCGCACCAGCCCTTCCAATGTCGCCCCAGGAACTGACTGGCGTTGTCCGTCAACACCGACTGGGGGTATCCCCAACGGGACAGGAATTCCCTGGTCAGCAGGCTGATGATGGTAGGTGTGCGCACGTTCCCGCATGGATACGCCTCCGTCCACCGCGTGAAGAGGTCCGTCACGACGAGGAGGAAGCGTTTGCCGCGCGGCGTGCGGGGGTAGGGGCCCATTACTTCTAAGGCTATCGTTTGGAAGGCGGTGGTGGGTTCCCTGGGTCGCTGTTGCTCCTCGCCGTCACGCCGCCTCGCTTTCCTCGCCTGACAGACCTCGCATTCGCGCACGTACGTACGTACGTCGTACGTGACGCGGGGCCAGTGGTAGTGCCGGGTGACTTCTCGTCGTGTCTGATCGGTCCCCGGGTGTCCAGCGAGGTCGTGGTCGTGGAAGAACCGAAGGACCGCTTCTCGGGCTTCCGTCGGGACGTAGGTCCTCCAGTCTTCCTGGTGTCCGGGTGTGTGAGTCTGAATCAGGCCGTCTTGCATGCGCCACGCCTTGTGTCCGGCGGTCGCTTGCTGGCGGCATCTTGCCACGACTATTGACGTTTCCTGTGCTCGACGTACCCGGTCCTGGACGTCGGCCACGGTGTTGGGTGGGTCTTCGTCCCCGTCTGCGTCGGCCGTGATTCGCGCGCATGCCGAGTCGTGCGATGCGTGTCCGTGTTGTGTGTCCGGGGGTAGAATCTCCTCCCAGTCGTCCTCGTCCGTCAGCTCTGTTCGGTCGTCGGGTTCCCGCGACAGTAAGTCGGGAAGCTGGTTCTCCGTGCCGGGAACGTGCTCGACGTCGAAGTCGAACGACTGGAGGAAATGCGCCCATCGTATGAGTTTGCCTTTCCGCCCCTGCATCGTACGCAGCCAGGTGAGGCAGCTGTTGTCCGTCCTCAGTGTGAAGCACTTCCCCTCCAGGTGGGGCCGGTACATTTTCATGGCCCAGACTACGGCTAGGCACTCTTGCTCGTTGCTGTGATACCGGCGTTCGGCCGGTCCGAGCTTCGCGCTAGCGTAGTCGATGACCTCGCGGACCCCGTTCGGGTCCGTGTGAAAAAGCACCGCGCCCACACCGAGTGCGCTGGCGTCGGTCTGAAGGTAGAGGCGGCGTCCGGGGTCTACTCGTGTGAGGGTGTGACAGCGAGTGAAGGCGGCTTTTATTTCTTCAAAGGCGCGTTGCGTGGGTTCGCCCCAATGGTACCGTGCCCGTGGTGACAGGAGGTCGGTCAGTGGTGCGATGGTACGGGAGAAGTCGGGGATGTACCCCCTGAGCCAGTTCACCAGGCCGATAAACCGTTGGAGTTGCTTCCTCGTCCGCGGTGGTGCCGCTTCAGCGATCTTGCGCAAGTGAACGGGTTGGGGTCGGTTGCCAGCCGCGCTTACTAGGTGGCCCAGGAATTCGACCTCCTGGGTCCCGATATGACACTTGTGGTGTGCGGCCGTGAGATGGTGTGTGGCCAAGCGTTCTAGGACCAGCGCCAGGTGTCTGGCGTGGTCCTCCCACGTCTCGGAGAAGACGATCACGTCGTCGAGGTACGCGATCGCAAACCGGCCCAGGTACCCCTCCAACACTCGGGTCATCATTCCCTGGAACGTGGCCGGTGCGCACTTTAGCCCAAAAGGCATGGCGCGAAATTGAAACTTCCGCCTGTCTGGTATCGTGAACGCGGTTTTCCCCCTGTCTTCCGCCCGTATGGGCACTTGCCAGTACCCAGCCTTCAGGTCGAGCGTACTGAAGACTTTCGCGCGGCCGAGTCCGGCTACGGCGGCGTCGACGCTGATTTGAGGTGGGGGTGAGCTAATCGTTTTCGCGTTTAGCGGCCGAAAATCGACGCAGAAGCGTAGCGAACCGTCTTTCTTTGGGGCTAATACGACGCAAGCATTGTAATGACTGTTGGACGGTTCGACTACCCCGTCGCGAAGCATGTCCGCCACTTGCTCCCGGATGGCCCTCTGCTCCCGGAACCCGTAGCCTCTCGGGGCCTCGTGTACTGGGTTGTCGTGGGTGGTAGGGATGTGGTGTTCGGTGATGGTGGTGCGCTTCAGTGGGTCGGCTACCGCGAAGACGTCCTGCCTTTCTGCCAACACGCGTTCCACTGCTGCTCGGTACTCGTGGGGGACGTTGTGGCGGAACTGGTCTAAGGTTACTTTCTCCCCCTGACTCTCGGGGGTAGTGCCTATGGCGTACACCGTGAGCCGCTCGCGGGTGCCAATGTAAACTCGTCTGGGTTTCATTTCGATCACCGCATCTTGTCTCGCTAACCATGGTTGGCCTAGTACTATCCCTTCGTGTAAGTCCTCTACCACTAGGGCGGTTACCGTGGTGACGTCGTCCCGAATGCGTACCTCGAGTTCGGCTTGCCCCACTGTCCTTCCCGGTTGCGTGCTGGTTGCTAACCGTAACTCGGCTTGGTGGGGCTGCAGCGCGCCGGGGGGTACCAGGTGGGGGGCCACGAACACGTGGCTCGCGCCCGTGTCTACCAGGGCCGCCGTGGGTTGCCCGTTGACTTCCACTGGGATACGGAGTAGGCCGTCGCGAGGGCGGACTAGCTGGTTTATCTGCGGTGTGGCTGCTTCCGCGGCGGGTGTGGGTTGGCTCGGGTTACTCGGAGGCGCGAATTTTACCGCCGTGCCCCCGGGTGGGCGTTTCCCGACGTGTTGGTGAAGGGTGGTGTTTGCCGGCGTGGGCAGTCGACATGCCAGTGGCGGGTACCTGCGGGGCAGCCCAACTGGCATCGCGGTAGTGGGGGTTCCTGCTGTGTCGATGACCCATCGGGCCTACCAGGTGGTGGTGCGTCCTCGATGGCTCGTCGCGGGCGGTCGGGTGGGTAGCCCCCTGCTTCCCTGTTCTGGACGCTGGCTATTCTCTGACCCATTGGGCGTCTGGCCAGGTCCCGGTCGGTGTTCGGGGGGTCGTAGTGTCGCAGTCCTCGGATGTTCCGTTCCGTGTCTATGGCTTGTCGGACGTAATTCTCGACTTCCTCTGCGCGGTAACACCGCATGAACGGTTGCAGTTCATTGTGTAGGAGGGTGGTAATGGTTGCGAGTGCGGTGGCTGGCGCGGCGCCGGGTGCTACTCGATTGAACAGTTGCATTTTCTTGGCCAGAAACTGCTCGACGAGTTCGCCGTCGCGTTGGCGTTCGCCATAGAACTGTGTCGTGCATTGGACCAGTGCGTGTTCCGTGTCAAATCGGCGGTTGAATGACGTGGCAAACTCCTCCCAGGGCATGCCGAAGCGTCCCCAGATGTTCCACCATTGGCGGGCGGTCCCCTTCAGCTGTTCGCTCGCTCGCCCCGACCATTCATCGGTCGGTATTCCGGACCGTGCCAGTCTAACCTCGCAGTGTGTTAGGAAGTCTCTGGGTACTTCGTGCCCTATTCCGCTGAACTCGGGTAGTGCTAACTTCCCTGTGTAGCACGGGTTGCGTGTATGCATCCCCGTGTTTGGTCCGGTGATTGCGCTTGGTGGTGGGATGTATTTAGGTGCCAGATTGGTCCGGGCACTCGTGAGGCCCATAGTCGGTAGTATGCCTCCCAGTGTGACGTTAGCTTGTGCCTCCGTCTTAAGCGGTGCCCATGACCACGGTAATTGGGTGTGCGGCTCGCCGAGTAACGTCTCGCTCCAGGGCTTGCCCCAGGTCTGTTCGGTGACGTTGTCCCGGGTGTTCGCGCATTGGCATGTCCTGTACCACGGCAGTGATCCCGTCAATAGGTCTATTTCCCTTGGTAATAGGCAACGCGTGCACACGAGGTCTGTAGGTGGTGCCTGCATGTTGAGCTGTATGTTGTACGTTCAAGTTCGCCGTCTGTGACGGGCTGTTCGTAGTCTGGGCGCGTGTTGTAGCGCGCGGGTTTGAGATCGGCGGCGGGCAGGTGCCCGGACAGCCGCACAAAGAGGAGGCGAAAACGGTCCGCGCGGAGTGGGGGTATCGGGATGGTTGCCCGAAGCGGAGAGCGTGAAGCGGGGTGACGAGGTGGGGGTAGGTGCCCGGACAGCCGCACAAAGAGGAGGCGAAAACGGTCCGCGCGGAGTGGGGGTGGTGACGTCGCTCCGTTGCTCGCCTCGCCGTGATGACGTGCGGGGGTGGGGGTGGTTGGAGTGTCCTTTGTCCGCTCGCCTCGTCGCGCCGGTCTGTCTGGCCTTCGACCCTTCCTGTGTCCAAAATGGCCGTTTCGTGTCTCCGCTGTCGCCTGTTGGTGAATTTATTTCGAAAATGTCCAGAAGTGAAAAAAAATTTTTCACGTTATTTTCTGCCCCACGCAGCGGGCGCCAAACGCCGTCGTCCGGGGTCTCGGGCTCGAGTCCCGGTGTGGCTCCTAGTGGGAAAAGGCGGTTCTTGATCTGTGTTGTCCGGGTGGGCGCCAGACTAGCTCGTTTCTAGTCGTGAATTTGGGGTCGTGGATGTATGTGCCCCTGCGTGGCCCACTAGGGCCGGCGGCGGTGTTGCGTGAGATGATTTTAAATAAGAGATGTGGAGTTGAGGTGGTGGTGTCGTACCTTTTATTCAGAGGAGCGAGTCGTACACAATACAACACTCTACAGAGGTCCCCGGGGGGTTTTTACTTGTTATTCCGTGGCGCCTTATTGTTTGTGTTCCGCGTTACGTGGCCTCGGATGCTGTTATGTCTCAGACGTCTCACTGGGTACGTAGGTAACGTAATTTCGTAACACAAAGGCGGGACACAAAATACACTGAATTAAGGGGGCGCGTACAGGTTACGTGGCACTCGTTACTCGGGTAACGTAAGTTAGCAATACAAAATACGGGATACAAAAATACACTGAATTAAGGGGGTGCGCACAAGTTACGTGGCACTCGTTATTCGGGTAACGTACGTTAGCAATACAAAACACGGGATACAAAAATACACTGGATTAAGGGGGCGCGCACAAGTTACGTGGCACTCGTTACTCGGGTAACGTAAGTTAGCAGTACAAAATACGGGATACAAAAATACACTGGATTAAGGGGGCGCGCACAAGTTACGTGGCACTCGTTACTCGGGTAACGTAAGTTAGCAGTACAAAATACGGGATACAAAAATACACTGAATTAAGGGGCGGGCGATTGGAGACGACCAATCCCGTATGCAAATGTCTCGGCGCGGGTGTTGTGCCCACTGTGGTGAAACACGCACCGCAATTAAGTTTGTCCAAGTTCCCTTGCGGGTTTGTGGTCAGCGCCGTGCGCGTGACCTTAAACAAAGTTATGTACATTGCGGGAGACGGCCCGTGCCGTATGCTGAAGAGCAGCCCCACTGTCCAAGTGTGGTGCGGGGTGTCCTCAAGTTGATGCGGCCGGATTAGGTCCTGGACCGTAAAAAGGGACCGGGTACTCACGGAGAGGTTAAGTAATAAAAGGGGTTTGGTTAATTAGTGACTATATTTACCGGACGTTACTTTCAATGTAGGCAAAGGATGTTGCCTCTCCGTGGGACGTAGGTCCGCCCCGGTCCATGAGCTGCGCTGAACTGCCGAACTGGCATGGCGTCTGAGGGAGGCTCGGCCTCTCTCGCGCCAGGCGTGACCTCATTACGCTAGACTCCAAACGGGTGTGTCTGGAAGAGATTTTATTGTCGCTAAAATCCTAATTTAATGTTTTAGGAGGAATGGGTACGGTTCTTCTCTTGTCTACTCAGGTTTCCGCGGCTTTGTCTTTGATTGCTGTTCGGGTCGCCTGACTCGGGTGGGCCATGGCCAGGGGTGTGTTCCGTTAGCGGGAGCGTATACTGGCGGGTGCAGGTCGGGCTCTGGGGTGGTCGTCGGCCAGACGACGTCAAGGTTCTGTGTTATTTTTCTTTTAATTTCTTTCTGGCCTGTGCAGAATACAGTCAGACAGACATCCTATCACGCGCGGGTCTTAAGGAGTATATTCTTTACCGTGGGAGTGATAGTCATCACGGGCGGGACGTCCCGTAATTTTCTTAACTGGATCAGTGCGCGGAACCGGGTTTCGACCCACCTCGAATTAGTCACAGGCGGAAACGTGGCAGCCCCATGTAAAGTGTTCGGGGTCTTGTACATAAAGGACCATCAAACTTTATTAGAATTGTTTTCATTTAATCTCTGGAGACTAAGTTCCTCGGCCACGTGGCCTGAACCCCCTCTCTACCGAACCCTGAGCAGCCGGCAGTACAGCAGCATTGTCAGGAACTAGTCGACCAGACCACGACAGTTCCTTTGTATCGTTACGTTACTTGTTACTTCTGATACCACATAAAATGCTATGTTATTTTGCAGGAACGAATCGAGTCGTATTGCGTACGCGTACAGTATGACGTCGCGTAAATAATAACAAATAGAATATAAACAATTAACAATTATTGATAATTAACAGTTTTTGTTAACCAAGAAAAAATTAAATCTCATTAGAGTGGCTTTTTATAATATCTCTTTTAAGATAAGAACAAAAAACGTGAAAATACGCGATAATAAAAAACATACATATTTCTAATTTGTAAAAAATCCTTTCTTACGTTGTTTCTGTTCCAATCTCAAAATTTGTCTACACACAATACCTTTAATAAACAGTAAAAAACTTGGACGACGAATTTCCAAATTATACTTTACCTAATAAACAAACATCATTCTTTGTAACATTAATTCATCGAATATGCGCGCGCATGCGTATAACATACGAAAAATGCGAGAAACGAGATGCAGCCGTGTGTAACGTTTCGTTACTCGTTACTGGATATCGCACCCGTTACTCAGTACCGAATACATACGGTTTGCTACATCTCTACTAAAAATACAGACTTAAGTGCCCTATCTACTCTCTTTCATCTATGCTTTCATCGTGCTCTCTTTTACTAAAGGATCTATGGTGCCGAGTGGTCGCGCTTGATTTCGCGATTTTTCGTGTTAATAGGTCGTGTTCGGGCTTAAAACACGTGTGCCGAGAATCCTTGAAGACTTCAACACTTCCATAAATGAATGTGAGTCTTTTCCGGCTATAATTGTCTCATAAAACTCTTTTCACTTTGTACTTTTCTCGCGCCCAAAAAACATCAACAAACAATCGCCATGTAGCAAAACTGTGTAGAGAGGGCAATTGCGATAACCCTGGCGAGGCAGTTTTCAGCCATGTTTGTTTCAGTGTTTATTTAAATTATTATTTCTATTTCCTGTGACTTGTGCTCGCGAACTTTTTCAACTTATATATTTATCTTTATCGTTTTTTAACTCTCGTTTCACATATTTAATTTTGTTTCACAGTATTCAGACAATAATTAATTATTCGTTAAATATGTTTTATTTCTGCTTGATTTAACTTTATTTAGTTCGCATAATGTTTCTTTTAGTATACCAGTCATAGAAATTGTATTCCATTATGGAAAAATGCGGTAATGACTGGGAGGACTTTCCGTCATTACCAACTCTGACCTCCACGCCACCAAAACCGACATATGGAAAACCAAAAACTAACAGCGACCACCTCCCAGGAAACAAAATGACCCCGACAGCGACAGTGCCGAGACCCCTAGTGCCGAGAGAGACAATCCCCATTGATCTTTTGCACCGCGTGTGCAACCCAAACACCAGACTGCGTGTGTGAAGGTGTCCGAACTTCGACGACTGGATGGCCTCATCCCCATTTCGTCGCTACCAGAGACCTTACCGACCACCGCGCTCACCACCACCACTAGTGTATGCACCCCCCCCCATCATGTCAGTTACTATTCCTTTACTTCTGGATCTTCAGCGGCCCTGCACACCCCCCACCAGCCACACAATACCACAACACCACCCCAGCAACTCCACCAGCTGCCCCAATGGCACCACCGACTGCTCCTGTGGGGCAACCCATGAGCTCTGCGCTGCCCCAAAACCGCCCCGGCTGCCATGGACCTCTCTGATGTCTTCCAGCCACCATCGAAGAGGATGACCATCAAGCACTGCCGGACCACCTCGACAGCTTCGGACACCTCTGTCACGACCAGCAACCACTTCACCCCTGCACTGACACTTGACGACACTGACGACGACGACTCCACCGCTCCACCACAGACATTCAGCAAACCGAAACCGAAACCCAAGACTAAATGGACCACAGTACCAATGGACCACCAGCAACCATCCACCTCCCGTGCTTCCCCTCTCCCTCCTCCCTCCGAAACAACCACTCCCAAGATGCCCTCCCATTTCCTGCCTTGTCTCCTTCACAAACCAGCTCTTCCTAACTGCCGCAAAACTACAGAAGAAACTCACCGGCAAGCTCACCATCTCCTCCATCAGAGAAAAGACATTGTTTTACACCACTAACGCAAGGGATAACGACTACCTCTACAAGAAGCTCGCCGCAGGGGGCTTCCAACCTTTTACCCGCCTCCGCCACGATGAACGACAAGACTAGGTGGTCATCAAAAGACTACCCTTATCAAAGACACCCGACGAACTGATGACGCAACAACAACTGGATGGCTACCCTGCATCATCTGTCCTCCCCCTGCGGATGCCCCCCGACGCAGACACCAGGCCGTTCCTGGTGACCACGAACCGCCTGGGAGAGGCCTCCCAACTCCTCTGCATCAAAAACCTTGGCAGCTGGGTCGTCAAGGTCGAGATGTACCACGGGTCCGGAAGGGTCCCGCAGTGCTACTGCTGCCAGATGCCCGGCCACCACTCCATCAAGTGCGACCATGCCCTCCGCTGCTTCATATGCGCGGGGGGACATTGGTCGTGTGACTGCAAGGCCACCCCCGACCAGAGGAATTGCTGCCTCTGCACAAGCTTCACCCACATCGCCACCTCTCCTGAATGCCCCACCCTCATCAAATACCAACGACGCCACCCCCCACGCCAACCCGCCACCGCACCCACCAACACCTCCATCTCCTCGCCACCTGACGTCACCTCCCAGCACACCTTCCCTGCCATGAAGGGCAACACGTGGGCCAAACCTCCCTCCATTTAACACCCAACCCCCGCACCCAACCAGCCCAGCCAACCCACCCCGCCATCCAACCCCACAAACCCGTCACCCGCTGGAGAACCTGAAACCGACTCCCTTACCGACACCATCCGCGACATCATCACTGCCATCTGCACCTACCTCCCTCTCATCCAACGCACCATGGCAGCGCTCTCCCGTGCCCGCACTCCAGCCGAGAAGATAGAGGTCCTCATCCAATCTGTCCTGTCCCTCTTTGAATGAACCCACACTCTCCCTTGAAGATCCTCATCTGGAACTCCTTCTCCCTCCTTCCCAAGCTCCCCGACCTCCTCCACCTGATCCAAACTCACTCCCCTGATGCCGTGTTCCTCTCAGAAACCTGGCTTACCCCCAACGGCCAACTCCACATCCCAGGATTTGCCGCCCACCACGCCGACCACGATGGCAGGGGTGGTGGAGTGGCACTCCTGCTCTGCTCCTGCATCTCCCACCACCGCCGCAATGTCCAACTCCCCCGCGACTGAGGCTATTGCTGTGAGGCTGCACGGTGGGCCCTACTCCTTCACTCTCGTCTCCCTATACCTCCCCCCACAACATCCCTTTCCCACCGCCGATGTTGTTGACCTCGGCTGGCTCGACGCTCACGTTGTGCTGGCTGGGGACTTCAACGCCACCCACCCCTTCTGGGGGTGCGTCACTGCCAACCGGCGGGGTAGCTTCCTCCGCCAACTCCTCAGAATCTCCCACCTCTCTCAATGCCCCCCACCCCTACTCTCTTCCCAGCTCAAAGAAACCGCCATCCCAGCATCATCGACTTCGCCCTCTCCTCACAACTCCCTGTCATCACTGACCTCCGAACCATCACCACAGGAACCTCCGACCACATTTCCGTCATGGGCCACCTTCACTACCTCCCTCACACAAACCCCCACCTTCCCCGCTTCGACTTCCCAAAAGCTGACTGGCACGTCTTCCAGGATGTCCTCTCCGACTCCCTGGACCTATCCACCCACCTCCACTCCCCAGCCGACATCAATGCTCACACCACCATCCTCACTCAAGCCTTCACCTCCGCCACCCAAGCCCACATCCCCCTGACTGCCCCCGCACTGCCATCACCCCCTTCCCCCAACCCCTACGCGATGCCCTTTCCCTGCGGAACCGCTTCCGAGCCCGCTGGCAGGCCGACTGTCCCCGCTGCTCAGGAGAGTTTACCTTGTGCTGCGGGGCTGGTGCCGCCGGCTGGTGAGGGAGTGGAAAGCCCAGCAGGAGACTCGGCGCCTCGCCTCCCTCTCTGCCAACACCGGATCTCTCTGTTCCTACCTCCGCTGCCTCAAGTCTGCCCCCACCACAATTCCCCCCATCACCACTCCCAACGGAGTCGCGGAGACGGCAGCGGAGAGATCCGAGGCCGTGGCCACGTTCCTCCTCTCCATCTTCGCCCCCACCGCTAACACCACCCTATCCTCAGACTCCTCAGATGAAGAGGCCTCCCGCCCCTCCCTACATACCACACTACCCCTTCTTCCACCCACCCACCCACCCCATTCTCACTTGTCACACCCAAAGAAATCCGAACCATCATCTCCCGCCTCCGCATCTCGGCCGCTCCTGGCTCCGACTCCATCCCTGTGCCCCTACTCCTACACCTCCCCCGCAAAGCCATCGTTCTTCTCACCAAGATCCTCAATGCCATGCTCCTCCACTGCCACTTCCCCTCCCCCCTGGAAGATGGCCATAGTCTTCCCCATCCCCAAGCCCGAAAAACCATCCACCCTCCCCTCATCCTATCGTCCCATCTCACTCCTGCCCATCCTGTCCAAGATCGCTGAGCGCACCATCCTCCAGCGCCTCCTGCCATCAGTCATTACCCACAACCTGCTCCCCAATCACCAGTTTGGATTCCGCCCACATCACTGCACTTCCCACGCCATCGCCCGTGTGGTGCTCCTGGTGTTCCAAGGATTCTCCAGACGGCAAAACACGGGAATGGTGCTCCTCGATCTAGCCAGAGCCTTCGACTCCGTCCCGCATGCCCAGCTCATTCACCTCCTCTGCCACCGACATCCCTCCCCACCAGATCCGCCTCCTCTTCTCCTTCCTGGAGGACCGGTCCTTCCGGGTCAGAGTAGAGGGGACACTCTCCCAGCCCCGTCTCATCCTCGCTGGCATCCCACAGGGTGCCATCCTCAGTCTCCTCCTGTTCGCACTCCACATCGCCGATCTCATAGCACCTCCAGGCACCTACTTCGTCCAGTAAATGGACGACACCTGCATCCTCGCCTCCTCCGTGTCCGAGCAGATACTCGCGAGCCGCCTCAGTCACGGACTCAACTCCCTCCAAACACAATTCCTTGCACACGGCATCGCGATCAACCCAACCAAACACTTCTCCATCCTCTTCTCGCGGCACCACCCCACCCAAGACCACCCGTTCAGAATCAGCAACCACATCATCCCATGGTCCCCTACCGCACGCTACCTCGGCGTAACTCTCGACACCAAATTCACCCTCTTTCCACACCTTGAATCCATTAAAACCAAAACCCGCGCTGTCATGGGGCAACTGGCCCCCATCCTTTGCCCAGCATCCGGCACCTCCCTACCCAACTGTATCACAGTATACCGGTCCCATGTCATGCCCCATCTCACCTTAGCCTGCCCTACCTGGGCACACTCCTCACTCTACAACCTCCGTCCCATCATCCGCATCTTCTTCCTAGGAACACGCCTCATCCTCGGCCTCCCACACGCCACCTTCAGACAACACCTCCTCGATCTTACAGGACTCCCCACCATCCAAGACACTATATCCCAGAAGTTACTCAAGAAATGCTCCACCAGCCTAAACCCCCTCATCAGACTCCTTGCAGAACCCCGCCCCCGGAAGCTCCACACCCCAGACGCCCCCTCTTCTCCACAGCCCACCTCCTCCTGGGTGACGCCATCGACGTAGATGCGGCCGCCGATGCCGGGGGAGCTGACGGATGACACCGGCATCCAGCACATCTACATGTAGCACTGCGGACCTAATATCACCACCCGCCCACCAACCGGACCCGTACCGCCGACTACCTCAAACCCGGCCGCCGAACACCAGGCGGGGCCTAGCCAAGGGCCCCCCGTCACCGCTCCAAGGACTCAATTGTTGGAAGGGGCCCTGTGCCATGTTATGTAATATACTGTAAATATCTTTTTCTTGTTTAATGTAATCAAATTTTCTCCTCCATGTGTATATATTTTTGTACCTCTCATTGTAAATAGTATGAGTGAATTTTTTGGCGGGGCGGACCCCCTGGGGGGTTCCCCCATTTAAAAAAAAAAAAAAAACTCTCTGGACGTTGCTTTGAACGTCCAGAGAGTAGTTAGGGAACTTGTAAGTACAGCAGCTTAGGGGATCGCATAGGATCCAATCTTCTCTTTACACACCTGCCGATTCCCGTTAAACCTACATCGAGTTCCGACTTCCACCACCGCGTGGCAGCACTGTCCCTGCACTGTGCTGCTGCCTGGCAACAATTTTCTGCACTCCTTCGTCTTCTCGCCGCTTGCTGCTCGCCGCGATTCCTGCGCCCTGCCATCTATGCTGCCGCACGCGCCTTTGCTTGTTTGCTGAGTTCATCGCGCGCCACCAGTGCTGCTCTCTCTGCGATCGCGCTGGAACTGCTTTCGTGTCGCTTCTTCTGCCGCTCGTGATTTCGCTCGTTTGTGCGTTTTTGCTGTCTTTTTTGCGCCTTTGTCGTCATGTTTGCTGTTTTTTATGTCTACTGTTTGCTGTTATTTACTGTTGCTGTTTTTGCTTTCTGTTCATTGATGTTGTTTACTTTGAGCAGTCCTTGTTTTGTTTTCTTGCTGATTTTTGCTGTTTTAGAAGTCGTGTTTCTGTTTGCTGTGTTTTTCGTTTTTAGTGTTTTTGTTGCTTTTTTGCTGTTCTCTGCTATTGGTTTTCGTTGTGTGCTGTTCTCCGTCGCTGTTTGCTGACTCGTTATCGCTGTTCGACACCACAGACGACATCCTGCTGCTCCATCGCCTGCGTCGATCCCTGACTCGGAGGCGTCCTGTCTGCTGTCCACTAGCAACCGCTTTGCGGTGCTCTCCGTTGACGATTCCCTCCCTCAGCCTAGTTCGCAGGGCTCCCAGACCGCGCGCCGAGGCCGAGGGCTGTCATGCTCCCGGGAGGTGTCTTCTGTCCCTGTTTCTGCCTCTGATGCGGGGCATGGCCGCTGCCCCACTCGAGCTCTTCTGGTGCCGCCGCCACGTCACGCGCTGAGTCAGGCTTCTGGCAGCTCTCCAGACAGTGGTCTTGCTGGTTCCTGTTCCTCTTTGGATGAGTCTCAAGGCGTGCTTTCTTCTGCTGTGACGGATGGGGACGCGGGGTTCTTCCTGGCGGCGTCTTCGCCCCTGTCACCTTGACCACCAACACGACCACCACGACAGTGTGTTCGTCGCGGATGTCCGCCGCTGCGGTGTCTTCCAGTGTGGCCCCGCCTTCTGCGAGTGGCGCCGCCTCGTCTGTTTCGGACTTGCCTGTTTATCAGCTCTTGCCTGTGTCGGCCCCGATTTCTGCTGCTTCTCCGGACCTGGCCGAATCTCATGGTATTCCTGGACCCGATCTTTCTCTTCCTCTGGTTATGGTGCCCTCTGCCGTTCCGACTTTTCTTCCGCCACTGCCGTCGCCGCAGCCTGCTGTGATCCCGCCTGCGCTGTCTGATGCTGCCCCGCAGCCGCAGCCGTCTCCGCTGTCTGCGCCGGTTGCTGTCATGGTGCCGGCTTACCTGTACACGAACGCTCTGCTTGCGCCGCCTGCTGGACCAATGGACGTCGTCGTAGCGTTAATAATATTAGTAGGATCATGTAGTTGCTTAGTTATATAATTAGAGCAACCATAATAATCCTCTGAACGTGAATTACTTAATCTATTTATAATCTTACTTACATCTTTTATAGTTATTTCAGTCCATTTAAAGGTGTTTACACCAAGATTTAATTTTTTTATAATTTAAAAGTTGTAAAACAAGATCTAAATTAATATCATGGTCATTAGGCCTAACACTTTCACACACATTTGTAAAATATAAATTTAAATCTGAAACAGATATAGTTGTATCATTATCCCTATTATTAATGTTTATATCTGTATTAATAACTCTCCAGGCTGACTTACATTTATTTCTAGAATTATTTATATAGTCATCATTAGCTTTCTGTTTAGCTAGCCTAATTTGGGCCTTGTATTGAGATTTTAACTTATCATATGTTATTTTCAATTCATGTTTAGTTTTAGATAATTCATAACATAAAATCACAAAGGTTCTCAATCGATGTAATTCAGGTGTAAACCACTTTATTTTTATCTTTTTTGATTAATACAATCTTTTTGTATACTAGGACAATTTTTATCAAATAAAAAAGTAAGTGTATCTAAAAACTATTCATTACCTAGATTTACATTTTTTGCATTATTAAAAATCTCTAGCCAATTTAAATTGGACATTTCCTTATTGAGCATGCAAATGTTTAGTTTATTAATATTTCTGTAATTATAATATTACATTGTTTTTAAACAAACTTGTAGATTCAGCATTAGGCATAGTTTCTTCTTCTATTACATTAAGTTCTATGCTTAGACCAGAATGATCAGATATATGTGGATGAACCACTACACATTCTATTTCTAATAAATGATAATTCAATATTACATTATCCAGACAGGACTTAAACCAGGTAGGCTCTTGGTTTAAACAATATAAGTTTACAGAACGCAACATATTAAGAAATTCTTGGGTTTTGAAATCATTATTTCGAATAATCAATATTTATATCACCAGTTATAACAATATTATAGTTTTTATATTTATTTAAATTACCAAGAAATATTATCACACTATTTAACATATTTGTAAAGTCCTCAATATTAGTATCAGGAGTCCTATAGACAGTAGCAATAATTAATCTTTCGTTCAGCAAGGCAATACAAGTTACCTCAAATTGTTTTTCAATACAAAACTTACTTACATTAATCAACTTGATGGTCTTAAAGCAATTTTCTTTAACCAGAATGGATACTCCTCCATGAGTATTATTTATTATACATAATGATGAACATATCATATAGCTTACAGGAAGATATAAATTTATTTCATAATCATTAAGCCAATGTTCATTGATGCATAATATATCAAACTTTGTAGTTTAAAGATATGCTTCAAGTTCATACAGCTTATTCTTCAAAGATTGTACATTTATATGGAGTATAGAAATTTTCTTTACGTTACCTCGGACTCTTCTAGGGAGTGTCTGTTTAAAGTCATCTTGTCTTGTTGTTTTGGCTTCTTACTGTAGAACTTTGACACAAAAACTTTAGATGGCCAGTATGATGGTGTATAAATTTCCTCAAAGAGGTGAGATAATACACCAATCTTGAAGGATGAGTAATGCTCAGGATACTTAGAATTAAGTTTTTCCACTGTAAAATTGTCTACTTTACGGGAATTCAAAAAATTTTCAATATATTCTTTTTTTGTTTGTGGTGAAAGTCTAGATATAAAAAGAAACACCGTTTTCTCACTTGTTGACAAACCCAAGCCACTTTCGCTACAGTTACCGGTGATAAAAGAATTTTTAAAATTTCCTTTTTGATACATATCTTCTGTTTTCTGTTTTGTTGATCTTTTCTCCTGATGTTGTGTTTTCTTAGATTTGTATATTTTAAATTCATCTTCTGAGGAATTAGATATACCCTCAAAAGTGTTTCAAGCTCACAAGGTTCAATATTAAGAGTGGGATAAATAGCTACTAGAAATTCCAGCTGCTTGAAGCGTAACATGTGCGCCTGATATTGTACGTTAGACTGATATTGCTCTGAGTCCCTAGCGATAGGCGATACTTCTCAGTCCCACGATAAGGACCGAAAGGGGTGGGGTGGCACTGCGAGGCAGTCGGATTTAGTTTTCCTTGCTGTCACTGTGTTACCTTGGGCTATATGAATGGATGTTCATTTATGAATGGCGAAAACAAACGCATGTTTTTTAAAAGGTAATGCTCGTGGTAAATTGCATTTGTCTGTGCGAAGAAAACGGAATAGAGGTAAAAATCTAGCAAATTAGAGAGAGAAAAATAAGTAAGTACACAAATTATTTATAGTTTTCATGGGTCGTTTTCAGTGTATAGCTTCAGGCAGTGTTATTAAAAACAAACATTTTTTTTTACCTTGATTTAAGGTTAAAGGAAAGCACAAAGACTGAAGAAAGTATGCCAATTGCAGAAACTACATCTGAGAATGCTAAAAGCAAGAAGAAATTACATTATGAATAGTTTATGTTATGTATTTATTTTTTAATAAAGGAAAAACCTTTTTACTTCAGTAACTACTATTCATGAAATATACATGTGTTATATATGTGATACATTATATATAAAATACATTTTAGTGTTAAATGGGATACAAACAAGAGATACTTTTATATGCTATGTAATGAAACAACATGATAGCTTTGAAAACTTGTAATATTTTTATGTATATTATCAATTTGTATGTAACCGCTAGGTAAACTATTGTAACATGTACCTATTTTGTTTACAAATCAGCTTTACAGTTTTGTGTAATTATTCGTATTTTGTGCTGTGCTTATAGTGTTGGAACTGCAAAATCTGTAAAACTTATCCCCCAATAAATGCCTTGCAAAGTAATATCCCACGGTATATTTAGTTCATTTAATTTTTATACAACTATTATTATTTGGTTGAAAATAAGATGTATGCCAAGTAACCTAAAAGCAACTAAAAATTATTAATTGTATATCCACAATCCAGTTAAATATTTGTAAATAAACTGTACTATAAAATATATATGTGCAAAGAATACTCTAAGAATAATGTAAATGAGGTGGACGCGAATGCAATGACAAGAGAAATGCAAAGTAACCCGACAAGACATGTGTTATCGAAAACCAGACCTTCCTCTACACCCCTTCCACACATTCGTAAACAAGGCGACAGATAACAGCAGGAACCCGATCACTCTAGTGGCGAGGATTATCTACAGCGCTCGGGTCTTGCTGAAGGGATGGAATAAAAGTGACCTATCTCCAAACAGTGAATTGACAAATTTTAGGCTTAAACATGAATGTGCAGTGACTTACGCGTGTGCAAGTAATTCACAATTGTATGAAGATAATTATTTCCAAAAATCATATAGTACTATAAAAGAATGTTACATGTAAATCGTTCAGTTTTTACTCTTTTGTTATTCTGATTACTTTATTTTCTGCAAGTTGTCAAATTGGCACTAATATAAACCTTTTTACTAATTACTTTTGCTTATTAATAACAACATTAACCACATTCTGACAACTGGGATCAGTCATTATACCTTTCCTCAATGATGTGTAAAAATCTCATTCATCTGCATTAACTGGTTTGACCTCTACTTGCAGTCGCATTGACCACTAAAACAGCTCAAAATGAAGCCCTTCATCACCCTCTTAAGCTTCGGTTCCGATGATACATTTGGCTTAACCAACACTTTTTTACTCACACTTGCTGATTTAGACACATTATTATCATTTACAACAGACGCATAAGTCTCCCTACCTTTAGTAAGTAAATCACCAAGTGCGTCAGCTTGACTACTAATAGCTGACTTTGTCTATTTTCTTCTTCGAGTTTAACTATTCTTTCAACAAAATCTTTTTGATTGTTCGTAACTTCTAGAATTTGATCAGTCAATATTTTTATTTGAACACATACATCACGCTTAGAGTCAATGTCCATACCTTGTATGTTGTCACGTTTAGTAATAAAAACTTCAGTACACTTCACACACATCCAAATGGCTTTATCTCCAAGTTCACCAAATAATTTATATTCATGTTTGTTAATATCAACGCACGAAATATGGTACCAATAGTTACATAATCCTTGACAAAGCAACGCTTTACAATTCTTCGGGACATTATTTAGACATGCTCCACATTTACTTTACTTGTTACTCGGCGGCTCCAACGTACAGCCCCCCGCATTCCTTCGACTTCGCGCCGGTCCCCTACTCACCCGAGCACCCCAGTCAAACCACCCACCTGTCCCCTCATCCTCATACCCGGCGTCCCCCAGGACCCTGCATCGCTGGTGGTCGACCCCGAGACCCACGGCCACAGCCCGTCTCGGCCAGGTGCGTCGCACGGCTGCAGGAGATCTTCGACAGCGACACTTAGGCGCGCAACGCCCAGGGTTTTTTTACCCCCACCTGAGACTCACCACTGCCTTGTCCCGCAACCAGGGATAAGACAAGACCTTCCTAAAATGACTAACATGCGATGTTAAAATTTACGGCCGGCTCATGATGTGTCGGGCGTCGCGTTGGGATAACTCATCGCAGGAAAAAAAAAACCTTTTCAGCTTGAATAAAGCAAGAAAGTAGGTTGTAAAACAACTAGTCTGAAAACCTCTTCAAAATAATAGAAAGTGAGAGAAAGTACACAAGAAAAATAACGATTTACACACATCAGTGATGTGACAGTGCTGTGGTCGGCCACTAACTTCACCGACCGTAATTATAAACTGATTTCTATTCACAATAAATTGACAGTATTTAATTCGTCGTAATGTTAACCACACTCATAGATATCCACCAGCAGCATGGCTAAGAATATTGTCACCAATTATCCGGTGGTCTTGGTAAGGTGATGGCTACAGTACTGATTGCAGCGGCATAGACATGTGCCGGGCGAGGGTAAAAAAAACCTTCAAGTTCCTGGAAGAATATTTTGAACTGAGCAGAAGTTAGCTCTATCCGGCCGTCCGTACAGAGAGCTTGGGGCAACAACAGCATAAGTCATTCCACGCGTACCATATACGGCAATTTCCAACCAAGTTTTAATATTTTTACAAGAGAATGAGCAGTCATAACATTAGAGCAGTTACATGGTGACCTTCATACATGTGTTTTCTATCAATAAAAATTTAATTTAGAGTGTAAACCATTGTACAGGTTATCCCAGGGCCTCTGAAAACCTCCAAAGTGTTGTTTTCATGGAGTATATCACAAACATGATTTTTTTCGGCCACTTTGGCCATTGGTAACGATATAACTGATACATAGGGACCTTCCTGAAGGTATAGACTTTCAATTAAAAAAATAAATTACTGAGCAAACTATCGTACAGGTTGCACCAGGGCCTGTGAAAGCCTCCGGAATGTTGTTTTCATGAAATAAATCACTAACATGATTTTTTTCCGGCCACTTAGGCCATTGGAAACGATAGAGCTGATACATAGGTACCTTCCTACAGGTATAAATTTTACTAAAAAAAAATGCTCCCATCATGTTTATATATACTCCATTTAAACAACACTTGGAGGCTTTCAGAGGCCCTGGTGCAAGCCGTACGACGATTCTCACTAAGAATTTAATTTTTATTGATAGTAAACACACGTATGCAGGTCACCATGTAACTGCTCTAACGTTATGATTGCTCATTCTCTTGTAAAAGTATTAAAACTTGGTTAGAAATTGACGTGTACGCGTGGAATGACTTATGCTATTGTTGTCCCAAGCTCTCTGTCCCGGACGGCCGGATAGAGCCACTGGATGGAGCTAACTTCTGATCAGTTAAACTAGCCCAGCACCCGGGCCAGTCTGCCCCTCTTAAGCTACGGCCACACAGAGCGCTATGCTCGCTATGTTCGCGATGTTCGCTACGCGATCACAATATAGCCAGCTGCACCTCAGGTGCCACTGGCCACACAAAACTGTGTTCGCTATGTTCGCTATGTGCGCTATGTTGGCGACGTCGCCAGGTGTTTGGTTCTTGGCTATTTTTCTAAAACGTCGCTGACTTCGCGTATGCGCAGATAAACAAAAAACATCTGTTTTCGCGCGGAATTGTGCTGTAGGTACCCACTTCAGTGTTTACATTATTAGTACTATATAATGTCAACGGAAAATTTTATTGAAGAAGTAAGAAAATATCCATGTTTATGGAACAAATCAATATAAGATTATTGAAAGCAATACATGCGTGATAATGCCTGGGATTTGATTTCCAAAGAGGTTAATAAACCAGGTTAGGAGTAATTGCAATTTATTAGTTATTCAGTTAATGATCAAATTAAATTTCTGCTCCAATGTTTTTCCTGTAATTTAAATTCTTCTTCTCAATTTTATTCTTGATTAGAATAAATACAACTCAGTTTGATAGCATATTATTGCTAAAGTATTCAATAAATTTGGCCTCGTCCACACGCAACTGCTTCATTAAATGATGAAATTCACCAAATTCATTTCTTTTGAGATTCACTTCATGAACCCATTTCTTTTTTCGTTTGCATACTGTGAGAGCCATCAGAATATCATCCTCGTTGGAATCACTCGAATCCCAAGGCATGAGCCTCGTCGACGTCGCAAACTACACTATTCTGTGTGGCCACCTCACGCAGCATACATATCGGACATAGCGAACATCGCGAACATAGCATAGCTTTCTGTGTGGCCGAAGCTTTATAGCCCAGCACTTGTGGCAGACTGCCTCCTCTAGCTCAGCATCCAGGGCAGATTGCATCCCTCTAGTCAAACATCTGGGGCAGACTGTGATAACTGATAAGTAATGCTTCTTGGACACCTATCAGTTAAATGAATTTAAAAATTACTTCTGAGAATAACATAAAAAAATATTTCAGGGAATCATGTAAGAATACACATAGTCTTCTATTTGCAGTGGTTAACATTTGAAGTAGGTACTATTTATAATTTTCTTTATTTACAACCAAATAAAATATTGCACAAAATATAACAAACTTTAGTTTCTCTAAAGATTTACAGTTATTTCAATTGTAAGTTTAATACGTAACGAAATACTGGTGTATATGAGATCAATCAGTTTCACTTTCAGTTCATACATATTTATAGAATAAAACATAACCTTCTATGTAGCACTCATAAACTAGCATGTATTGAAATTGATGATAATAATAATTTGTAAAATTTATTGAAGATGCAAATTTTCAGGGCTGTAACACAACAGACATAAATCGTAAAGTTGCAGCTTGCACGCAGCTTGGTAGACTTGATGGTGCAAACTGCATATGTACAGCCGTCGTGGGCTACAGTTCTGATCGCACGTCCACATGCTGCTTGTAGACGACTGTGTGCATGCTGTTGGCTGGTACTCGCAGGGAGAGGCTGCCTCGCTCAGCATCGCTGATCACTGCCTCAGTATCGCCGTCAGCCCTGCAACGGGCAGCACATTCCTTCCGGTCCGACACGTGATACGCTACACACTTCAGTAGACAGCTCTTGTACCTCATCCAAACAGCAACTGGTAGTACATAGATACTGTGGTTAAATGCAACATAGCACACATCCATTTGTAGATGTTAAGTAGGTGTGAATATGAGTTTATATTCCTTTCATAGTTTCAGGTGAAGCATGCTTCTAGACAACCAAATTTGTGGTTGCAATTGAACTTAATGACTCTTGTAGCAGCTTTTTTTAAAATACGTACAGGTACTAACAACAAAATAATTCATCCTTATTATGAAGTATGAATAATGAAGTCATCAGTGTTTGAAAAAAAATTCAAATGCAGTTTGACGCCGTCCCCGCTACCTGATCTCTGAATTAGTGAATTTAAACTGTGGAAATTTAGAATTTTAACTCGAGGGCGGGGTTCTTTGCCTCGTGGCTGCAGGTAGGGACGCATCGACAAAGGACTCTCCGGGCTGTTTAGGCCACCCAGGACGAGTAAGGGAAAATACTTGAATGTAACTTAATTTATTGACACGTCACATGGTACAACACGCCACATGGTACATGGCGCCGTTACGCAACTGGCCGTATCATCGTCTACCTTTTAATCTCCGCACACGCAGCCCTCGAGGGGCGGCACTGATTTATGCAAAATCCACGGGGTGGCTACCTCCCCGCTTAGCACGCCCTTGGCATAGGCAGATAACACAAGTGGCTGATGGCCGAAACTAATACTAGAATTATCACCGTAGGATCAAGTCTGACATGGAATTGGTCTGAAGGGCGAAGTGAATCTGTTGCCGAAGTACAGTTCAGGTTGGATTGGAAATAGTTACCAGAGTTCAGTCCTCGCTGCGGCGTAGCAGACACGAATGCTGGGCGCGGGCGCGGCGGTACCGGGGCACGGAGACATCACACGCGACCGCGACACATCCCAGAAAACTGAGTCGTTAATAAATGTCACTGAACGCGTTTAGCTACTAAGCAGCCCCGCGTGGGCAAAGTCCAGACTCTTCGCGGAGTTATAAAAGCGTGAAGCGCTGGCACATCGGCGTGATACCCTTAACAAAAGAACTTACGTAATACAAGAAAATTCTCATGCCTGAGCCACATTCAATTAGTTAAGAACCGCGCGAAACATCGCGCGGTAGGTTTAGGGCCGGCCGTGGAGCGGATGAAAACAGATTAAGAAGATTGAACTATTGAAAACTACATGCTGGTTTTGGCACGAAAGTGAAGGCTCCACGTGCGCGGGGCTGCCGGCCCAGATGAGTGCTTGACGGCGACTGACTCCGCTACCTGGCAACCCGGCCAGGGAGGGCTCGATTTCCCGCGGAAAGTTACGGAGCATGGGAAGATGGTGACGGCCAGCGTTGTAACACAAAAGCACCTGAATCAACATGAATTAATTATAGATTTTAAAGACATAAAAAGTTTTAGTTTTCCTCTGAATTACAATTACATGTGCACTATGTTTTGATGGAGCATTGCCACACCCGGCCGGGCGCGTCGCACAACACAGCCGGCCGTGACTAGCGCCACACCATTCAGTGCACTGCCCTAACTCACTCTCCCTGGCCCGTGTGGGCGTGTTCATTACACTCGTCCTAATCAGGTGTTGAGGACATATAACGGCCTGTGCGCTCAGAGGGAGCACCGACGGGCGGCGTCAAATTTCTAAAAGAAGTTAAGTTTTAAAACTTTTTTAAATTAATTTTTTTGTAGTACCTACTTCGTCAGAAAAAATTAGTATAATTTTATTAAGTACTTTCATGATTATCCAATGTAGGCCAATAAAGTAAAAAGTTTTACTGACCACATGCCTAACATATTGTAAAAAAAATTATGAAGAATGTAACAACTAAAAGTTCTCACCACTAAATACGCCAAGGATAACTATTTTATCATGTAGTCCCTATCCTTCACGTTTCTATAATTTTTATTGGATTGTATCATCTGCATCATCATCATCAAGATGTTAACAATTAGTTTACAAAAATCAGCACCAAAATTTATGCTACAAACAAATATGCACCTAAGTATATTTTGTTAGTAACAATGTTACACATTTTGAAATCACCATTAATAGCGTTGATACCAAGAGAAATACGAGATGAGAAAAATTTGGGCGATAGCAATATTATGATGTAGAAAGTTCTGGGTAGGTAAGTAATGACTTCATTCATGAAGGACAAATGCCAAAGATGAATGACCATGGCTAGTCTTTGTAGAGCCTTAGGCACTACGCAAGCACGTGATGGATATAAGGTATGGGCATTATTCCTCGCTTGGAGAAGCATTCAACTGCTTGCCTTGTAGAGCACAGCTGACTCGAGTGGCAGAAGTTACTACGCTCGTCACACTGGCACTGCGCCGAGCGAAATCTGGCCTCACCGAGTCATACAGGTTACACTTGGTGGCTTGGTGACATTCGTCTCCTATAACTGTGCACGTAGGACTGCTGTGCTAAACCCTGCTCTACCCTCTCTAACCTTGTGGCTCTGTCTTTGACAGTAACACCAGTCTTTAGTTTTTATCTCACACCGTGGTCCCAGGGGTGGTGTTGCGGAGGGAAGGCCCGGTGACTTACGAGGTTCAAGAGGACGAAGGGCTGATCACCAGACGACATATTGACCAGTTACTGCAGCACTCTCCGGTTAGTGGTGCATCCGGAGATAGCAATCTGTTGTGCCATGCAGTTAACTCCACTCAAGGAGGTTGTAGCGGGACTTGCCAAAAAGGTACCCTAGGGTTGGAGGAAAGGTTGGGGGAGTTCTCCCAACAAGCAGCCCAACTGGTCTCACAAGGGGAAGTGCAGAGCTGTTTTTGGGGTTCCCATTGAATGATACAGAGCATCCAGAAGTCGGAGGTCTCCGGCAGGCTGACGGCAGAGGAGTGGCAGGAGGCCGTTTCCAGGCCGTCATGCAAGGTGTCCCTACACCCGTGGGCAGGATCAGGGGTTCTGAAGGCCTTTAGCAGAGGAATTATGCGGGAGTCTCCAATTCTCCCTACAAGATGTTCCTGGCTCGGGTGAATGGACCCAGGGCTGGGGACGGCACCAGCTGCAGCGAAGCACATGTCATCACGTGTCAGAAACCTAAGAAATTAAGTGATTATGTTCTACTTATTCAGGAGGAATCAAAATGTCAACATAGTAAGGCTGGCTCATTCTTGGAGGGAAGGAGTGTAATGTATGAAATTGTGTTGCAAAATATCTAGGTTGGCAGCCATGTAATGGTCAGGAGGCTGGAGGTTATGTTGTTGGTTGTGCAGTAAATAAACGGTAATGTTTGGAGCAACGAGAATCGCAACCCATCGGGTGGTTAAGGATTATGTGCAGACACAACACTAACCCATTGCTCTGTCGTTGCGCCACCTCGCACGGTGTGAGTCGGTAATGGTCTGAGCTGCGGTGCTGTGCCGGGGAGGCAGCTCACCTGCCGAGCAGCACGATGACGGTGGAGCGGTCGGGGGTGAGGAAGGCTGCCCCCTCCAGCGGCCCCTCCAGCCCCACGCGCACGGAGCCCGGCGGCACGAAGCGCGAGACGTGGGCCAGCGCGTAGAACATGGGCTGCTTGTAGAACTCGTCAGCGGAGGCGTTGGCGACGACAGGGGCGTCCACGAAGTTGCCGGCCCAGTTGGGGCCACCTCGCTCGTCCAGGACCAGGTTCCAGTCCACCCAGCCGACCCCCCAGTGTCTCAGCACCTGTCCCCGGCACGGCAGCCGCTACAGCTGTCTCCCGCTCCACTGCTGGACATGCACTCACAGCAGCCTGGCCCCACTTGCCTGCACCAGGCTAGCCAGGAGCGAGACACCACTCCTGCTCCGTTGCTTCCAATTACCTTCAGTGATATTGTAGGTCTGTGTCATCGCTATCACTAGCTTTTTAATACATTTAGTTTGCAATTTTTATTTGGTTCAAGTTAATTTACAGGTATTTTAATAATTACAGTAAAATAATAAGCTTACAGGACTGAATTTTTTTTTTTTTTTTTTAATTTCTTTGTGCTGGCAGGTATAATTAACACGATTACAGTCTACAAGGCTCACCTGGATGATGTTGGAGATGTAGCGAGCTCCTCTCTCCCAGGAACCCAATGCCACAGCATCTTCTAAACACACGGATTAGGTACCTACGTCAGAACAACTACAAAATTTCATACAGCCATACATCATTGAAACCCAACTGAAGGGACCATAATTTTGGCACTTTGTAATAATATGGTTTGTATTAATGAAACTATTAAAATAATTTGGGTTTCAAATAAAGTTTGATGCCTACTGCCTTGCAGTAGGGATGCAACCAGGGGTGAAGATATGACTATATGACTGTTTCACTGATTGGTTGGAGTTGAAAGATTGTGGGGGTCCTATGGCGCCAGCTGGCTAGGGAGAGGTGCCAACCCGGGTGAACAGGAGTTAGCGAATTTTCTGAGGGTATGATGCAAAGTATATATAAAAAAAATAAATAAATAAATTGAAACAAAATACCAAACCAAGGTTTGGGCAGCACTTCTAATAATTTCTTGTTGATTTATATAACTTAAGGCTTTGATGGTCAGTACACCTCAACACCAACGCAAGCCTCAACTCGCAAAGTGGAGTAAGTTACGCCACAAGGGCTGGCTACCCTGGCGGGGCAACATCACAGCTCCAGAAAGGCAAAAGGGTGGCAAGCTTTTTTGCACTGCCCTGGTGCTGCTAGTAAGCTACATTATGACATTACAAACATTCTCGGCATCAATAACCAAATCAGTTTATGCGGAAAGAGCTTTGATCGATAACATGGCACAATTAAGTTTGCCTTAAAAATAGATTCTGTGATTTCTTTAGCCACCAAGCTGTATGTTCGCAATGCTAGGAAAGCACGATGGTTAAGATGTGGAGTTCGCCCCGGAGGTAGGTTTCGATCTCCAACCATCGCCAAGGAGACTGGGCTGACCAAGAGATAACTGTGGTGGTTACCCACTGCCTTCTGCTGTGTGGAACACCCAGTTCTGAGCTCAAGAAAGGAATATTAAACATGTGAAAAATCCCCACCCTAACTGCGAAGCAAACTCAGGACATTTAGACACCAGCCAATGTGTGTTGCATTGCTAGATGAATGCAAGTTGTTGACGTAAAGCAAACATGCCACTGTCCAAGAATGCCATTTTCCATAGGTATTTTATAGTTTGTAAAGATCAAAACTTGGAAGATAAATTTTTTTTAAAATATTTCCAATAGAAAATGAAGTGTCTGCTAATACTCGAACTGCGATACAGCAACCTGCACTCTGGGCCCACACGGAGCGGACGCGGTGGTCGCTCACCGATGCAGGCCTCCGTGTACAGCAGGAACTTGTCCGGGTGTTGCTGGTGGACTTGCTCCAGAACGCTGTGAGACGTCTCGTCGTCCGTGTACCAGTGGACCGCCATCCCGGACACGCACTTGTCCAGCACCGTGTCCTTGTACAGCTGGGAGCCACAAGAGACGTATCACACTTCAGTACACATGAACTCACTGTATGACTCAGAGTTCCATGATATTTAGTGTAACTGTTTGGCATTAATTAACAATACATTTGCTGTCAATCCTGTGACATTTTCAACAATCTGTATTTAGATGCACCTTTACTTTTGGAGATAAAAATGTAACATTTTCACCATAATGTCACCCGTCTCCTATAGAATACAAGTAAAGTCTTAATGGTCCAGGTCTCAGCTTATTACCGCTTAAGAAACCTGATGTTTATCCTCGGTCCTTCGTCTCTCACCTCTCTGTCCTCACCCCTCACCTCCATCTGTCCTATCTAGCAAAAAATACAAAGGAAAAAATATTATTTTTTTATACCAATGTTTCCCTTTCCTTCTATTGTTTATTTTTTTACCCATCCCATTTTCCAAGAGAGAAAATACAGGACGCTATTACCTTGTCAATTTTTTTTGTCAGTTCCTTCAATAAAAACAAGCACGCCCTCTACAGCAGTTATATCATAAATAAAATGTTACAGTAAAAAAACATCGGAAATCTCACGCAAAAACAATGTTTGGATACAGTTGCCTCACAAAAACCTGTTGAGATAGCAACGTGATTGCCAGTTCACGGAAAATAACAACGATGAGAGAGGGAGAGAGCAACACTGCTGGACAGATAGACAGATACATGCACTCCACATGCACATGTGTTTCTCTCTCTGGCTGGTTTGTTTTCATTTCCCCCCTCTTGTCAGATGCCAGCAGGGCGGCAGACAGCCACGTCCCTTACCGTGGCGGCGGACGTAGCCTGACGTAGCAGTTCATGAAGCTTTATAAGCACTACTGAGATATTTTAATTAAACAATTTATACTTACTCCTGATATATTTATTAAAAACCAACAATGGCTAGTTATTTAAGCACATAGTCAACCACAACAATTCAATGTTAATATTTTTTACCCCAAAAAAAAATAAAACTAGCATAATGATTGCAGTAGATGATATACTAAACAAAAAATCTGCATAAAATGTAAGACCCATACACATGTAAATACGTTAGACTCTTCATACTACCTTCAAGCATTTCTTTATGAATATGATTATTTTTAATTAATTAAAATTATCCTGAACTAAAGCAAAAGGTTATAACTTGTCAGTTTCTCAACAAATAATAAATGTTATCAATACAGCAGAGACACTGATTGAATAAAGAACTGCAAAAAGGCAATTTGTAAATTGTAGCACAACTGCAGCTAAACATTTTGTTTGGAATCAGGGAAAGAAAGGTGATTATAATGATCAGCCTTTACACCATTTGAATATTTAATGTTATGGCAATCAAATAGAGTTCTAGAGAATTTAAATGTATTCTACTTAAAGTTGTGTTTGGTCATCCGAATTTTAATTTGAAAGCAAGCACATCAATCATATCTGACACAACTGTATGGTTGCTGGTGGCCCTATTTTGCACAAACCAATTAATTCGAGATGACAGGATTTTAGGTGACTCAAATGAAGTTACATCATCACACCCTTGGTACACGTATATTGAAGTGTACACATGGGGCAGAAACAGCGGCCAAGAATCACAGCCCCTCCAGCGACGAGAGGCACTGGACAGAGAAAAATACTCATGAAGTGTTTTCTTATGACAATATTCATGTGTAATTTGCCAAACAAACTGTTACAATCAGCGAATGTAAAAACTGACACACAAATCTGTTTACAAACGATTCTCCAAGAGTCACATATATTTTTAAAATTATTAATTGTAAAGAAGTACGTATTTTACAAAAGTGAACATAGTAGAGCAGTAGTCGTGGAATGGGAAACTGATAACTGTGACCTGAACAACATGTCATAGAAGTGCTATTGGCAAACGAGCTGTCCCGTGGGGCACATATATGCTGCCACGCGGACAAGCAGGCCTCAATGTCCCTGAAGTGGTCGAGGCTAGAAGCACGCAGCGCAAGACACGCACCTTCTGCCACGCAGACAGTCGGTTCGTGTTGTCGTCCCCCAGCATGACCTTGAGGTGGTCGAAGCCCGCGGCCCGCAAGGCAGGGCAGAAGCTGTGGGCGAGGAACTGCCGCATCTCCGCGGGCTGCCAGCCCATCATGTTCCAGCGGCTGGACCGCAGCCCGCCCGTGGGCTCGTTCTGGGGGGTGATGCCCCAGAAGTCCAGGCCTTCCGCCGCGTACTTTTCCAGGAACCTGGAAGCACACCACAGGACAGCTGCCAACGCCACAGCTCAGGAAACATAATTAATGCCAAGTTTACTCCCTATGTAAATATTAATGTGAATATTATTTTAAATTTTACAAATTTCTGTAAATAGTTTGAAACACATTAAAACACTGTTCATCGCACAAGCCTCATGACTGAGATGGTTTTTGGTGCTGACTGTTATGCTCCAGACAAACATTATAGCCATTTGTATCATTACATGGCTACTGAATTTTCACTACATGATAGGGAGTTAATATTGATTGCAATAAACTGAAAGAAATCAAGGAAGTGATGCAGTTTTCAGGCAGGGCATGTAGTTTTTCAACTAAACCATTTCCAATTCAAGTAAATACGGTATACCTATATGTATGCATAAACACAAATGTATTAGATTATTTTAAGCATGGTCTAGTGAGCGTGAGAACAGCTGCAGCACGAAAGACTCGTCGGAACTGCATTACCCGAACAGGAGCTTAACTTAGCGACGTGTGAGACGACGTACTTGACGTGGTACGCGGCGTAGGCATCGTAGTATTCCTTCTTGAGGCTGCTGGCGTTCGTTGTGGGGTCGACCACAAACTTCATCCACTCGGGTGCGGACCACGAGGCGGCCAGCAGCTTCACCGGGGCGGGGCTGACTTGCACGGCGCGCTTGATGAACGGGATCTGGGCACACCGGCATCTGGCACATTCTCTACACACATTCTAGATGGGTGCTGGTAAGCCACTATTTAAGGGAGCCGAGGGGTATAATGCAGGATAGTGTAAAAAGAAACATATGTGATAATATACCGTATTTACTCGTGTATAGCGCGCCCTCGTGTATAGCGCGCACCACGATTTTTGTAACAAATTCCAAAGAAAAAAAAAATTTGAAATTTTTTTTCCCATAAATAAATTTTACTAACATTTTGTGGTACCTGATTATTTAAATTGATGTGTGGTGATGCGTCAGGAAAATACTTAAACTCTGCTGTGTAGACGGAAGATAATGAAGCGCTGTATCCTCACAACTGGTACGTGGACGGGAGGAAGGGAGGCAGGCAGGAATGTGACACGGAGTAGATGACTCACCGGTAGCAGCTGCGGCGAAGCGAAGGAAGTGGTAGGGGGAAACTGGTGTCAACATTTTCTCTCTCTCTCTCTCTCTCTTTTTATTTTACTAGCTGTAGAGGGGGAGGTCTAAAAATAAACAAGAGACCTGCTTGCTTGCGCGCACGTGTGTGTGTGTGTGTGTGTGTGTGTGTGAGAGAGAGACCAGGTTGTGTGCGTGCGTGTGTGTGTGAAAGAGAGGCCTTGTTGCCTGTGCGTATGTGTGGGGGCTGGCCAGAAACGTCACCCGTCACCCGGCAGTTAACGACTTCCACTCCTCCCCGCCTCTCCCCCCCCCCCCAATTTTTTTTTTTTCCGTGTATAGCGCGCATCCTTATTTTTTTCCTTTACTTGAGGGGAAAAAAGGGCGCGCTATACACGAGTATATACGGTAATAGCTTAACTTAATGTAAGCTTTTGGACATATGCCATTGCTAAGCACATGTATGTCTGTAAAAGAAAACTACAAAAAACACAAATGACAAAAACACAAATAAAGCAAAAAATTGCTGTTCCTTTATTGAAGGTTAGAACATTTGGAAACATCTTTAAAAGAAATTTTACACTTCTGACAACTTCATATTTCTGTTAATTAAATAATAACTGGTAAAATCCTAAGAAATATTCAATTTCACTTTAAAATACATACATTACTTTATGGAGAAAAAATGTACATCTTATGGAGGAAATGGCAGAACCAAAACATTTTTTGACCATATTGGACAGGAAATGGTATTGTGTGGGTACATCTTAAACGTGTTTTACTGTAATTATAATTATTTTGTTTTCCCATTATAACTACCATACTGCCTGACAGCAACTTGAAATCTGATTGCTGTAGCACAGTTCTTTTTTCTGTGATCTTTGGTAAGGTCATGTTTACTACCTAGACAAAGCGTTCGGAATCTAACAGCGGGACCAAAATCATCATGCAAATTTTAAGGGTGATTTTTCCCCCAAAAAATTTGACACTCTAAAATAACGGGTTGACGATTACATAATTGCGACAACTATGCGATAAAACACGGTAGCTTTGAAATGATGATAGCATATAGTGTTATCTATTTAAACATGGTACCTATGAAATTATGTTACCATATACTGTTTTAAGTATTTAAAACATGATACCTAGGGATGATGATAGCATATAGTGTAATATATATTTAAAATCCACCACAGAAAGCAAGTTTTTAAAAAACCTGGAAAGCATTACTTATTTCTGGTAAAAGCAGTATTATAATTGATGAAGCAACTCGGTGAGACTCGCAGACTCTGCACCGAAGAGGCGGCCGCGTGCCTGGAGTACCGAGTACTACCTGTTCAGCAACACTATGGCACCTCCACCGGAGCGGCGGGAGCCACACCTTGTGCTCGAAGTCCTCCGCAGACAGGTTGAAGTGTTTGAGGTGGACGTCGCCGGGGTGGTCGTCCAGGTACTGGTACTTGTGGGTGGAGAAGTCGCAACCTCCCAGGGGCACGCGGAGGAACGTGTAGCCTATCCCCTCGTCCCCAAAGTAGCTCCTGTGCAGGAAATACAACTATTTTTCATACACTTTTCAAGTGACACTAATAATGTACGTATAAGAAGTGAAAATTCACAGACAGAGGTATAAGAATGGATAGTGTTGTTAGTTCGTAAAAGATCAAGTATTTGAGTGGGCAAGTATACACATGTGTAAGTATACAAGTATGCAAGTAAGAAATTGTGCAAGTGTGCTATAAGTATGGACAAGATTTTATGGTTTTATTTTTAGGCCAATTTCATTATTAAAACAGAAGATTTTAGGGTGATTGTATTTTATTTTTTATGAAGTCTGATTATTCATAAAAATAGCACCAATTTCAACAAATACGAAACTTACTTATTCAATAATACTTACTTCACCAAAACTGTGTCTAATGCACTTTTACAATATAATGATTTGTAATAAGCATGTCAAACTACTGGGAACAACCTAATTCACCAGAAATTATATGTGCGTTTGAAAATGTACCAATGTCGTAATTTAAAAATGGTTACTAATAACAGTTTGTTGTAATTTAAATAGTTTCCAATCTATTTAGTACATACATTTTGGTACAACTAAATGCTACATAATTTACATTCATTGAATTTAATATATTAAAAGATCACATTTTTATAACCTCAATTGTGCATTGATTAAATATGCTGATTGCTAATTTTTAGTTGCATTTAACTTTCATTTACGTTTTACCTGATGTATAGTCATTCTTTTCTATTTTATTTTTGGCTTTAACGCAATACGCCATATAATCTTGTCCCTAGCCATCCGGCACCCAGCTACTGAGCTCCCCGCTGCTGTTGTGTTTTAGTTGCACCTGTATGACAATCGCGACCTGTCCTGCCTGGTGTAAAGAAGTATCCATTTACAGATCCTCAACACAGTACATCTTGAACACACTGACTATCTCCAGTGAGAACTTTTAAAAATACATTTTTACCATACATCACCACAAATAGGTACTAGAATGGAATCACATGAAAACACAAAGCAAGAAATGGAGGATGATAACCACAAAGGCCTGCAGTGAGAAACCATATCAGCATTATCCTGAGGTGATCTTGGGTATGTATGGAAAAGGTAAGCTGAAATCAAATGGCTGGAATATAACTCAAACCAGAGTCCTTACAAATGCAAGTCAACTGCATGATCTTGCCTTTTCTTCAGCCAAGATTTTATATGAGTTTGAAGAGTTTTTTTAAACTATAAGTTTTTCCCTAAATAACTAAAAAAAAAAAAAACACTTTTATCATTAAATTAGTTTTATGTCCAACAGCCAAATAATGCACCACAACTCTATATAACTAAAATATTTGGGTGCTTGATATCATTGTCTTAAATTTTCTATCACTATTTTTAAGATATGTATATTCATTACACAAATGAATACACCAATTCCTCACTTAGCACATCTTCAAACTGCATGAATTCATTTAGCACAATGTTAATTTTACTGCCCCAGTCCTGAATAGCACGTCTGTTAATTTCAGTTAGCACGAAATCGCCACAGGCAAAAAAAAAAGTCGGGCATGATGCCACAATGTCTGCTTAAACTCGGTAAACAACATATGTACCGTGGCATACAGTTAGCTATATGAAGGGGGAAGAGATGTGTGCGCAGGTTTGACTACACTATTGACTGTTGTACAAACATCAGCTATGGAATATAAAAGAACAAATGTTTTTAGGTCCACACGTATGCCACTGGGCTGTACAGTTGTCGCCCGGCCACAGACCGGGTCGTGATGAACTTCAGTCTAGCCAGTGGCAGGGAACTCGCATGCACAAACACAAAGCAACGTGTCTGCCCATTCGTCTGCCAGTAACCGTACGTGCGCAAGTACTTGCAGTTGGAATCATAGTGGCATCATGACTCCCAATTGAGAGTGTAATGTATCGTGTTCAAGTACTTGAGACAAAACTAAAAGTATTACGGCATGCAGAATGTCATGAAGGCCACACTTATGTTGGTCGCACTTTAGTGAATAAACAGTATGTCCATAAACGAATGTCCCAGTTATAAATTTCAATAGTATCAACTGTAGGTTGTAGAGTTTTGGTTCAAGGTTAAAGAGTAACCCAAACAGTTTAAGAAAAGCGCATGCTCGAGTACTACTTTGTTATTTTCTCACTTGCAGCGCCACCTACGCAAAATGTCGACTCCTGAGCATGAAGCATTTTGTGTTCTGCAATTTGATCGAAGTTAATCTGTAATTTCAGTTCAATGAGTGTTTTGTTTAAAGTTTAATTGTCAAAGTCCCTGGTCTCCATGTTCACCTGACATAACGCCATGCAATTTTTTCCTTCGGGGCTTTATAAAAGATCAGGTCTACGTTCCACCACTACCTAATGATTTGCCAGAGTTGAGACACAGAATTGAAGAGGCTATTTCTTCCATAACTCTTGATGCGTTAACCAAAATGTGGGAAGAATTGGACTTTAGGTTGGATGTGTGCCATATAGCTAAAGGTGTGCACATTGAACATTTGTAAGAAAAACTAGGTTAGTTCACCTTTGATTTGATGTAAATAGTATAAATTAAACTGTTATAATATACCATTGAAACTGGGACATTATTTTATCGACATCTTGTATGATACTAAAAAAAAATATATTTTCCTGGCATTTTCATCAGTTATCAATGTCAATACCAGCATCACACACACTTGAAGCTAGCGTGAAGGCAGTGTTAACCTGACGAGTGAGTCAGCAGTAGCAGAACTGAGTGAATGTGTGAGGATTGCACTGGAGTCCGTTACTGCGCCTCCAAACCCCAGTACCTCCTGGAACCGAGTGTCGTAGTTCACTCGCAAAGTGGCCACCTTCTCTGCAAGTGAGCACATTACAGCGCTTCAGTAAATAACAATACCTATGAATAAATCTTCAAGCCATTTTCACAAATAGATTTGAAAGTGCTTGATGGTAGGTTTTGTGCTTTTGTTGACATAACAGTGTTTTTTGATTGTTATTTACTAGGGATGGGGCGACCGAATCCAATATCCGCCGAATCCGCCGAATCCTAGGGATTCGAAGATTCGGCGGGTCTGATATAGGATTCGTCAAAGGATTCGGTTTTTTACTATTTACGGAAAAAAAAATACAGTAAAACTCGCTTACGAGGTCCCGCATGGTAAGTTTTTCCATATAAAGCGTTTAAATTGCCCGAGGTCTCATCATTTACGCCATTAAATGTGTGATATAAAGTCCATTAAAATTTTTTCTGAAACTTCCTGTCTCAAATAATGGCGCACGTAAATATGAAGAAAAGACAAATGAACAACAACATACGAAGAAATATGGATGATGTACCATAACTACAGTACAAACCCAATAGTTATTTTAAGATAATTACCATAAAAAGAACTAAAGATTCTTTGTATAATACCATAATTACTACAGAAGCATGATAGCTACCATATTTGCACTATAGTTACCGTAACAACCGAGATGTATATTTACCGTGATTGTAATGTATTATTTATTTATGACATATTAAATTAAAGAACATTATTGAAAAAAAAGAGGATGTTAAACTTTGATATGTAAGGATGGCACATGTTGCTAAGAAATAATGCGATGTGAAAGAATGCAGTACTACTACGAAAAGTGAAAATGGTACTCGTGGATTTTTAGGTTATGGCAGTCTCTTTCGTTTTTCAGTAATATCGGCCGAAAATTAACAAGCGTACTGTATCGGAAGTCGGCAGAAATGCCGATTCAACTAAATATTGGCAAAATCGGTTTCTTCAATACAGCTCTACATTTAATGACATGAGTAAACATATTTCAGACTTCAGGATATTGAAAAAGACTTTAATTTCCATGTAGGTTTTTGTGTGTATGTTTTTTTTGCAAGTGTAAATTGAATGAAGTTAAATGCTTTTATTTTTATTACTTTCAATTGATTAAACTTTAATGACCAGTTACAGATATTTATGACACTAATTTTGAGGTTAAGCAATTTTACTAAAGCATTCCAGCCAAGCAGGTTGCCAGCGAGAGACGCTTCTCTTCTGCTGGAAAAACTATCTCCAATCGTAGAGCTAATTTAACTCCTGAACGTGCAGAACAAATTATTGTTCTGCATGATAGATTAAAGAACATAATTTAATACTCTGTGACAATCTCTCTCAGAATTATTGTGCTGAAAAGTGGAAATGTTGAAACAATGTGAATGTACTTTTCAAACAACATGATTTTTGGTGCTAAGTTTGTTGAAGCTCAGTAAGGACTCCAGAAAAATTGACAAGGATGAAATTTTCCCAAAGATATGTTACATTTACACAAACATATACTTGGTTATGTTAGTTGGATGATATCAGTTACTAATGAACCAATGGAAACAGGTAAGATTCAATGGAAAAAAATGTTATTTTTTTCTAGCAGTGCAAAATGTAAACACACACTGTAAATAGTTACCCAAAATTAATAAGCCCACTCCATTTTAATACTCTATTCAAACATTATACTAAGTTTAAGATAAAAATAATTTCCCAAAAGTGTAACTGTACCACATATGCTCGAGCTCGGCTGGAAGTAAAATTCTTAGGCTCGCAGACCTCTAGTTATTTATAGAAAAAATCCTAACCGCTAATCTGTACTAAAACTGAAATTTCTCAAGAAAAATTTTTTGTCTTTATATACACTTAGGCTATACCAGAAATGTACCAAACTACATGTGATAAAGTCAAGGGACTTTTAGTGCAAGCAGAATACATCTCACTTACATTAGATATGTGGACATCATCTGTTAAAAGATTCGGGTTTGGGTTCGAGATTCGGCAATTCCAGTCTAGGATTTGAATTAGGATTCGGATTCGAGGAAATCAGGATTCGCCCCATCCCTATTATTTACGAATTATTTTATACTCAAGTGCATAAATAGACCTCTTTATAGTTACCTATGGATTTAAATGCATTATAATATGGCGAAAACTTTTCAGCCTGTAAAAATATTTTTTAATTTTAATTTTAAAAAAAAAAAAAAAAAAAAAACTGAATTAAATTGGAAGGAAAATAAGTCTATTTAAAGAAGTTTCACTTGTATATATAAAATAATTTTCTTGGCACTAACAGTTAATGTTTTCTTTCCTAATATAGTAACGGAATAAATTAGATTGTTATGAAAACAAGCTGTAGACCTAAACTATATCTATATACAATAGGATTATAACACACATCAATGATTATGTTTTTGTTTACAATTTGTGAGCGAATTATCTAAAGATAACGAATAACATGTAATAATGTAATAACAGGGTAAATGGCATACACTGTACGAACTTATACATATTGGCCAAATGTCTTCTAGAAAGAGTTCGCAATTGCTGTATTAGGCAACAAATTATGTAATGTAGGGGCATAGAGACTCAACTATACTCCTGTCTCTGGCTATGATACTACCTATGTGACAGAGTTTTCTCAGTATCTTAAAAAAAAACTTTGATGCTAAAACCTTCCCCAATACAAGTTGTGCTGATGCTATTAATTTCAATCAAAGTTCATTTTGCAACTCCTACCCAAGAATAATGATGGACTAATATTGTAGATATCGTCCAACAACACTTGAATGGTGTAGAATTGAAAACGTTACAATAATATCCTTTCATGTACTTGATGAAAGCATGTTCCCAGTATGAAAGCAGTATCCACACAATATGTAAAGTTATGGTAAAGGAATTGTGTAAAAGTGTTGTTATAATTGCTCACTTGATATTAGCATTCCAATTATAACTGATCCTACCTATTTTCAATATTACTGCAGATATAACATATTTCCTTACTTCATTTGTTCTATATGATCTTAACACAAAACTACAAGATTTGATTCTGTATTAATCTACACACCTATAAGAGTACCTTATAGCTTATAGTATAGATAATAGTTTATTACGCTGCTATACTGCATTGAGCTTAGCTATTTCTTTTTATTTGCACTTAATTTTTTTCTTCCATTAATAGCAAATATTATTTACATGATTTTTTATTTTGTATGTGACTCAATAGTTAACCTACCTAGTTGGAAATGTTTAAATGCTAGGTTGATATTGAAATGGTAATGCCAATGTCTAAAATCTTCATTAGTGATTGAGATTGAAGTGTTTTCAGAATTTTCCCTTTTCTTCTGTTATTTTTCAGACAGCTCCAAGGATGAACGACCAAAATTTCAAAAGGGTGTGCCACCGTTGGGTGATCAAAAATTCTATAAGTATTTTCAGAATTACTCTATGGAGCATATTTCCTAAAATGCCAATATCTATAATGTAAAATGTGGTCTAGTTGGGCGCCGTGAAAACTCTATAAAGTACTAGTGCTGTGATTGTGTATGTAGCACAACTACTAACCTCTACAGAATATTAACTAAAATATGTCTTGTTATGTTGATAGTGAAAATAAATTATTCTCAAGTTGTATGTACTGGTGTAGTTTGACTCAGTGTGAATACCAAACAATAAAATGTCGTATAATTCCTTAGCAGTATGTCTCCTTCTCTTTGGTGTAAGTATTCTGACCTTAAAATCAACAAATATAAGTAGTGTGTTTAAAAGCATTAACTTCTCTATGACTGCTGATCTCAGTGTAATAAAAACTAATTATTCTTTCAAGACAATCCAAGCTAAATATTTCTGTCTATCTGGTTTAACATACACATGATATGTAAGTATGGTTATCAATCGGAAAAATAAAATATAATGAAAATTTAACTTTTTACTAGGGTCAAAATCATGATTGTATGGGTGACAATACTCTTTTGCAACATATCCAACTGTAACATGAAAAGTGACAGAGTCAATGATTAGCAAGCAACATACAAATACCTTTGAGACAATTATTCATGTTTAAATAGGTTTTTCATTAAACAAAATTTCAATATCCGTTATACTTAAATGTCTTTCAGAACTAATTACGTTTTACGTAATTGTATCACTGAATAATAGTTTGGTTATCAGTCAATATTTTAAATATTATTGAAACACATTTTAACTGGCAAATTAGTCTTTTCTTTGTTTTTACTAGCTCAGTCTCTTTCGGTAGATCAAACTGTCTCAAGACTTCTGGACCTGGGACTATTCTTTAAACATTCAAGACAATTAATGACTTTAACAGATTTTAACTTTGATATCGTACATATTACTGATCAATGTCAGTTAACCAGGTCCAGTATGTACAAGCTACAAGTCTTTACGTAGTTAAGTAGTATTAAGTTGTTTTAGCGAGTTTCAAATTAGGTCTTGATCGTAAACATCATAGTTTAAGATATCTTGCCATTAAAATAGGACAGGTAACTTCTCGCTGTTCTTGTTAATTCGGGGATGGGGCAAACAAACCTCGTCGCGTCGTTACAATACCAAGAGGCTGTGGAAAACCTCTCCGAACCCCTGTGTCTCCTCCGATGTTGCTGGTTAGATCTCACTCTCCTCCGATGTCGTTGGTTGGGTCTCCGTCTCGATGCACCTCCTCTCGTGCTGCTGGTACTCCAGCAGGACTGGCGTCTGTCACCTGGAGTCGTCTAGAAGGATGATGTCCTCCGGTACACCGTCTACGATGCCGTCTACCGCTGTCGAACTCCTTCCATCTCGAAGATTGATAGTCCTTTTCTTCTTTTCTTCTTAATTCGTCGTTGATCCAGTTCTATTTATGCTGTTAGTCAAAACTTATCGTCGTCGTCGATTCTTTAGTAGAGCTTCGAACATCGGTAACTACCTCTTCTTCATTGTGTAGTTCCGGTATTTATTATAAAATCATCAATTTCACGTAGATTCTAGCTATTCAGTCGTCGTACCAATGTTTTACGTGATATTCTTACATTCATTTATGACTAAATCACGGAGCTCTTTCTCTCTAATCCTTCTCCCATGATAGTAGAACAGAAACTCCCGTTCCAATTTGTTTCAAACAGTCAAAGCTTTCTCTATTGAACACTCTCCGAAATCACACTGGAAATACTAAATTCTTTAAATAAAATATATGCGCAGTCGAGCGTCCAATCACATATACTCTTTCCTCAGTAATGACCCAAAAACAATATTAAAAGGTGTAAGCTCATTTCCTATTCGTCGCCGTTTAACAAATGTTTGCAAAGACATTTCATAAAATTATTACTTAGATAAAACATGAAAATACTTAAAGAGTAAAACCAAATTGACCTGACCATAGAGATACAATACTGGTAAATATAATTCATAACAGGACTAAGACAAAGTCATAGAGGTAAGAAGTAAAATAATAAACATAAAATTCATTTCTATTGAGGGCTTCTCAAATACCTCTATAGAATAGTCCCCTTCAGAAATGTGACTAACGAACTATACTCTGATATAGGTCTTAGGACCATTTCTCATCATACAAACATCTCATCTATATTCTAATTATTTGCAGAAAATTTACATTTCATATTATTGACCTTATTTACATACTTACTTGCAAACATAGAGTATTGTCACCGATATATGTCTTCAAACGGACATATGTGTAACAGTGTATACTATTCTACAGGAGTGTAATATTTCCTCAACTGCGTTATATTATAGTGTCCTATTACTTGTTTCGTTTTAATGTCAGACAGTTCGTAACAGTTACTTCTAATAATCTTCGTGATCATATATGGTCCATCGAAGAGTAGAAATAGCTTCTTAGTAACGTACTTCCAAAATTGGCTTACTGGATTCGTTCTCTTGAGTACTAAATCTCCACAATTAAAACTCATCTTGCTGGAATCTTTCTGGTATTTTCTCCGAAGATCCGCCATGGATGTCAACTTGGCTGCGACCAACTCTTCAGTTTCCTTCAAATATTTCGCCGGGATGGGATACGACTTTTTATGGAATGGTTCACCGGGTATGACCTGAATACTAGCTGTATATAATTTGTTTAACCCAGGTTTTTCGGAAAATATATTTTGAAAATTTCTTAAGACATGAAGAAGATTATTTCTACCGGTTTCATTTACCATGGTAATTCCCTTTACAGCTTCTATTAAATCAGCTCCGGTCGCCATCAAATTTATGTCACTATTAATACACGAAGTTTCCTTATGAATGATTGCAATGCATTTTTCCGAAACTTCCCAATTTTCAGTAGTTTTCGTATTTTCTGTGTCATCCATAGCAGTTACCATCCAACCTGCAAAATTCAAAATTATTTTATGGCTAGTTAGAAAGTCTACACCGAAAATTACTGGTTTAGCCAATCCTTTTACGATTAATACATTAATGTACTTGGTGCTACCTAAACCTTCTACTTCCAATAAGGTCTGACGATTAATGATGGGATTAGCCCTTGATGTAACTCCTAGAATCTTTAAACTCGGTACTGGCATTCTCGGTAATGATATTCCGGTGCTCTCTATCATGGCTACGCAGTCTTCGCTGATGCAGGATATCTCTGCGCCGCTGTCTAATAGTACAGGCACTTTAACTCCGTTTAAAGTTAACGATATCTCCGGGCATAGCGCTTGTTTCGCTTGAACTTCGGTTTCTGTGGGCTCGCTGAGTAAAAATTCACGCTCGTTTTCTTTGAACATAATGGTGTGTATGCTTCGACAATTATTCTTGTCATTTGCGTCGGGATCCAATTTTATACTAGCCCCGTCTAACTTACAATTAGGGACTGACGTGCGGAGCGGGTTTTCGCCATCCCTAATTAGTTTACCGCACTGTCCTTAAATCCTCTAATTTGCTCTTGTGACAAATTAGCAAATCCATTATTTGCATTCGGTGAAATCAAAAATGTGTTATTACCTCCTTGGTTTGTATCTGAGCTTCTGATAGATTGCATGCGCGGCCATCCCGTGTTGCTTTGCTCGTGACTTGGCGCTATAGAATATGAATTTCTTTCTCCTTGTCGCGCGTCGTGAATGGTGGTGCTAAAGCTGTTCCCTTTTTCAGACGGTACAAACGTTTGTGCATTTATGCTGTACTGACCTCCGGAATGATTATTGTAATTTGCCGATCGTTCTTTCGTTGTTCGATTTTCGCCTGAATTCTCTCTGAAATTAACTGTCCCCTCCTGACGTTTATTCTCCCACTGTGATTCATTTTCGCGTCTGTCTTGTCGCTTCTCGTTTCTACGACGATAGTACTGTGGTTTATAAAATCCGTTACCATATCGCTGACCTCGATATCTATTGTGATACCAATTACTTCCGCAGTTTTCAACGTTCAGTGTGTGAATTTGAGGTTGTTTGTGTCCGCTGTTCTGCCCTTCATTTCGGTTGCGCCAGTTATTGTATAACGGTGTCTGTTGGTTCGTGTTCTTGCGCTCGTTAGTTTCTTTGTGCGTTACCGTTTTATCGAGCTTAACGAGTCGTTCATACGTTAACAGTTGTTCCTTGAAATCTACAATATTACTGTATTGCCGTCCACTAAGTTGTAATTGATAATTGAGTGGTAATTGCGAAATTATCATGGCAATAAACTCTTCGTCTTCCATACGGCAATCAAGATAACGAGTTCTCTCGTACATATCGCTGATATGCGCCTCTAAATTTTGAAATTTACGATTTTCGAATTTTTCAGAATGCAACTGTATTCGCAAATTGCTTTGGATACGAGTATTCCAAAATTGGGATATGAAAGCTTTCTGAAACGATTCGTATGCGTGTACCGAATCTTTCGCCAACTCCCACCAATAATATGCCGTGTTTTTCAAGCAGTGGCTAACGCATTTCCATTTTTCTGCGTCTGTTAACTTAAATGTGTGGCAATATTCTCCAAACTGATTTAAGAATCTTCGAGGGTTTTCATTACTTTTCCCTGAATATGTTGGAACGTCATCCAACCATTTCTTAGAAGGGTGGTGTAGTGTAAGTACCGGATCTGCTGACATAATTGCAGTACTAATATTCGCGGGATTTCGCTCGGCTTCTATCATTATCGATTTGTTTACCGGCGTGTCTTCCTTGTCGGTATTACATTCGCTAGTGTGGTGAGTCGTTAGTTGGGGCGAGAATGTTGCGGTGTGTCTGGATTCTCTTTCTATTTCCCCTATTTTCGCCTCTACCATATCTAACCTTCCTGTTAGACGCTCGCTTAAGTGTACTACTTTATCGTCAGTGCGTTTACTGAATATTTCTACACCTTCAATACGAGTGTGTACACTGGAAAACTTCTGTTGCATCTCGTGCTGTGTTTCAGTTAAGTCATGCCTGATTTCTGCTGTTTCATCTGCAATCCTGCCTAAAGTGTTATTTAAGACTTGCACTAAATTGTCTAGTCTTTCGGCGTTTTCTCGCTCCTTTTGTTCCCTTTCTAACTTCTCCTCCTGTTCTATACGCTCCCGTTCTTGTTTCTCCCGTTCCCGTTCTAGTTTCTCCTCCTGTTCTTTACGCTCCCGTTCTTGTTTCTCCCGTTCCCGTTCTAGTTTCTCCTCCTGTTCTTTACGCTCCCGTTCTAGTTTCTCCTCCTGTTCTTTACGCTCCCGTTCTAATTTCTCCTTATTCATGAACTGGAACAGTGCATCTAGGGTAACAGTTGGTGTCGGCGGCGAATGACCCAACTCCATTTCCTGCTGTGACTCCATACCAGTAGTCTCGATGTGCTGTTCTGGTACTACTTCTCTAGGTTCTCGTTCAGGACTAGAGTCAGAAGTGTCATTGCTACCTCTCAAAAAATATGACTTCCTACCTGTGTCTGTCATCTTGACCAAATAAAATTATTGTCTGTATTTTTCAAAGTGTCTTGAGTTGTTCAAAAAAAAAATCATAAAATAGTCCCTAACGTTGGCTTACACGTTGTGCGCCAAAAATTCTGAAGTGTTTTCAGAATTTTCCCTTTTCTTCTGTTATTTTTCAGACAGCTCCAAGGATGAACGACCAAAATTTCAAAAGGGTGTGCCACCGTTGGGTGATCAAAAATTCTATAAGTATTTTCAGAATTACTCTATGGAGCATATTTCCTAAAATGCCAATATCTATAATGTAAAATGTGGTCTAGTTGGGCGCCGTGAAAACTCTATAAAGTACTAGTGCTGTGATTGTGTATGTAGCACAACTACTAACCTCTACAGAATATTAACTAAAATATGTCTTGTTATGTTGATAGTGAAAATAAATTATTCTCAAGTTGTATGTACTGGTGTAGTTTGACTCAGTGTGAATACCAAACAATAAAATGTCGTATAATTCCTTAGCAGTATGTCTCCTTCTCTTTGGTGTAAGTATTCTGACCTTAAAATCAACAAATATAAGTAGTGTGTTTAAAAGCATTAACTTCTCTATGACTGCTGATCTCAGTGTAATAAAAACTAATTATTCTTTCAAGACAATCCAAGCTAAATATTTCTGTCTATCTGGTTTAACATACACATGATATGTAAGTATGGTTATCAATCGGAAAAATAAAATATAATGAAAATTTAACTTTTTACTAGGGTCAAAATCATGATTGTATGGGTGACAATACTCTTTTGCAACATATCCAACTGTAACATGAAAAGTGACAGAGTCAATGATTAGCAAGCAACATACAAATACCTTTGAGACAATTATTCATGTTTAAATAGGTTTTTCATTAAACAAAATTTCAATATCCGTTATACTTAAATGTCTTTCAGAACTAATTACGTTTTACGTAATTGTATCACTGAATAATAGTTTGGTTATCAGTCAATATTTTAAATATTATTGAAACACATTTTAACTGGCAAATTAGTCTTTTCTTTGTTTTTACTAGCTCAGTCTCTTTCGGTAGATCAAACTGTCTCAAGACTTCTGGACCTGGGACTATTCTTTAAACATTCAAGACAATTAATGACTTTAACAGATTTTAACTTTGATATCGTACATATTACTGATCAATGTCAGTTAACCAGGTCCAGTATGTACAAGCTACAAGTCTTTACGTAGTTAAGTAGTATTAAGTTGTTTTAGCGAGTTTCAAATTAGGTCTTGATCGTAAACATCATAGTTTAAGATATCTTGCCATTAAAATAGGACAGGTAACTTCTCGCTGTTCTTGTTAATTCGGGGATGGGGCAAACAAACCTCGTCGCGTCGTTACAATACCAAGAGGCTGTGGAAAACCTCTCCGAACCCCTGTGTCTCCTCCGATGTTGCTGGTTAGATCTCACTCTCCTCCGATGTCGTTGGTTGGGTCTCCGTCTCGATGCACCTCCTCTCGTGCTGCTGGTACTCCAGCAGGACTGGCGTCTGTCACCTGGAGTCGTCTAGAAGGATGATGTCCTCCGGTACACCGTCTACGATGCCGTCTACCGCTGTCGAACTCCTTCCATCTCGAAGATTGATAGTCCTTTTCTTCTTTTCTTCTTAATTCGTCGTTGATCCAGTTCTATTTATGCTGTTAGTCAAAACTTATCGTCGTCGTCGATTCTTTAGTAGAGCTTCGAACATCGGTAACTACCTCTTCTTCATTGTGTAGTTCCGGTATTTATTATAAAATCATCAATTTCACGTAGATTCTAGCTATTCAGTCGTCGTACCAATGTTTTACGTGATATTCTTACATTCATTTATGACTAAATCACGGAGCTCTTTCTCTCTAATCCTTCTCCCATGATAGTAGAACAGAAACTCCCGTTCCAATTTGTTTCAAACAGTCAAAGCTTTCTCTATTGAACACTCTCCGAAATCACACTGGAAATACTAAATTCTTTAAATAAAATATATGCGCAGTCGAGCGTCCAATCACATATACTCTTTCCTCAGTAATGACCCAAAAACAATATTAAAAGGTGTAAGCTCATTTCCTATTCGTCGCCGTTTAACAAATGTTTGCAAAGACATTTCATAAAATTATTACTTAGATAAAACATGAAAATACTTAAAGAGTAAAACCAAATTGACCTGACCATAGAGATACAATACTGGTAAATATAATTCATAACAGGACTAAGACAAAGTCATAGAGGTAAGAAGTAAAATAATAAACATAAAATTCATTTCTATTGAGGGCTTCTCAAATACCTCTATAAGATAATCTGTTTTTCTGTTTTTTTTTTATAATCATTATAATTTTAGGTGTTACATCCATGTAAGACCATTTAACAGAATAAATAATGGGTTTTATCATAATTCTTGAGTCAACAGCCATTTATTTTCAATCTCTATCTCAGATAAATATTGGAATCACAGGTAAAAATATTGTAATCTCACTTTTGTGCCTGATTGTTTGGTGAAGCATAAGATATATTTTTTTAACTTCTATGTGGGATAATTAATTTATAAGAGTAACTGTTTACTCTCTCTCGGGTCTTCTCGGCATGTCTCCTGACGCTCGCTGAATGAGGGTATCAGACCATCCACAAGCTGTTGGAACTGTCTTGTTGGTTCGAGAGAGGAGGCACCGCTAGGCCTCGTTTCTGGTTCACAGCGTGGGAATCTGAAGACACCCGAACCTTTCCGAGCGGCTCCGATCTCTTGACTGTGCGTGCCAAACATTGGGCGTGCACAGCATGTATTTCGGGTGTCGTTCTTACAACAGCAGGCGTTTCCATCGTTTCTTGTTCTCCACGTATGTTAACGGAAGTTAACATAACAATATAAATTTTTTTTTAAAACTTTTTCAAGTGTATTTATATAAGTGAGGTTATGTTCCCGTTTGTATAATATGTCAGGTTGTTTATAAGCTTACATTATTAATGGTTGGGAGTGTGTGTGGAAAGTTTATTAGCCTCCTGGCAGTTTTTATGGGGCAGTTTGTGAGGTTATGTTCCCAAACATATAAATTATTTACATTATAAATTATAATATTATGATTTAATAAATAAAAATTAATAAAATAGAATAAACTTTCAGTATATCTACTGATTCTCATTATTAAATAACATTTGTTTAGATTATTTTACTAAATTAAATAATTAGTTTTATACATGTGTTTATATTAATATTGTATACTAAATAATTATTTTAATTTTTTTTAATATGACTGAATTTATACTTTACCAACTGTATTTACAATATTACTCCAGTCCTTTTATTATGTTATTTATATTAATTATATGCATGCAAAATTAGAGTTAGTTTTTTTACTATGCCAAGTAAGAATACTTTCAATTCACGTACATACGTACATGCACCCATTTTTTTAAAACATAAATTTAGTTGTTTGTAACTTGTCTAAGCAGCGATGAAGATGTCGTAGACCCTCAACTATAGAGATAAGATTGACTGCTTCATCCTGGCCGCTATGGGTGAGCATGTTGGACCGAGCATCACAGAGAAGCGAGAGTCTGGGAACAGTTGAAGAAGCGGGCGGGATGTGGGAGCACGGTACCCTGGGTCGCGAGCGTGGGGAGCGGGGCGAAGCGCGCCATGCCGAGCGCCAGTCTCTCGCCGGCCTTGGAGGAGACGTAGTGCGCGGCGGCCCCAGCAGCCAGCTGGCCCAGGGGCAGCGGCTCAGGCACGTCGCAGTGCTCGGCATTACACACGCACACCACGCTGCCGTGCCCGTAGTCCCGAGCCAGGCATCCGGGGCTGGCACACCCACCTGCGCACAGCACCGTCCCTTCAGTCACAGTCTCTGCTTCTTACTACTCACACAATTATTACCTAGTGCCATAAAGCTTCTACTGATTGCTTCGTTGTTAATATGACAGGGGTGTTTTTTACTTGTATGGGAAAATTAAGAATGTTAAGGCATCTAGTGCGTGGCAACAATGTTAATAGGCAATAGGAAATAAACTTCTAGTGCCTGCGGCATTGTCAACACACACTTCGTACGTGTACTGCATGTTCAGACCTGCCAACATTCAAATTTAAAAAATCATGAGGTCCTCGATAAAAATTTTCAGGCCCATAAACACAGGTTAGATATAAAAAACAACAAATGAGAATCTTTAAATTTAAGTGACATACCTGTACATATGTTACATAGTCTCTGCTTCAAAATTTATTTCAACAAATTATAGGTTGAAGATTTAATTTAGATGAACATAATTTAGCGCTGTCGTGTAGTGATCATGCAGGGCCGCAACAAAAAAAGATGTTAAATAACATTCTGCTTGTGTAACACTATTATCACTGTTCACAGCAAAATTAATTTTTTTATTGGAAGCAATACACTTCACGTGTTAGTTGTGTTTTTTTGTAGCGACATGTTTCACAATGTCTCCTCTTCCACTATGCGAGATAGAAAAATCAGCACGGCACACGCTACAAAACGCAAAATTGCTTCCTTTACGTGACTCGAGTATTGATGGAAACTCGTTACTGTAAGCTTTCGTAAAACTTGTTTTGTAACTTTTACAAACAAAATCTTGGGGCCCAGAAAAATCGTGAGGAAACACTATTTTGGCGTGAGGGCGTGAGATGGACCTTAAAATCGTGAGCCTCACACCAAAATCGTGAGAGTTGGCAGGTCTGCATGTTGTATCTAACCCCCTCCAACGCATTTGATTCTAAATTGGACTTTTAGTAAGGATCCCTAATGTTAATGATAATATAATATAGCCTATAGCCTTCTTCGATAAATGTACTATCCAACACTGAAAGAATTTTTCAAATCGGACCAGTGGTTTCTGAGATTAGCACGTTCAAACAAACAAACAAACAAAAAAACTCTTCAGCTTTATAATATTAGTATAGATTAATAATGTACTACAGTGAAACCTCGTTAATATTATCCCGCTTATTACGAACGACTCGTTAATATTACCTATTACTATTTCCCCGTGAAATATGCCCATTAAACACAATGAAGATTTGTTTGGTTAATACGAAATTCTCGTTATTATGTATAGCGAACAATAACAATTCCCTTCCATATAAACAAACAGTCATGTTTACCGTTTAATACGAACCAAAGATTACCACAAAGATACGGCCCCGCCTGAGTGTCCGAAGTGTGTTTTTAACTCTTATGTTTTCAAAATCACTCGTTCGTGTGTTCGATATGTTCAGAAATCACTCGCGTTTGTACAATATTCGATATATCGAACTTCACGTGGGATTGTATTTACGTTCGATTTTGTACTTCCTTTGTATACATGAATCTGTGCCGGACCAATAAAATCAAAATATATATTACGCCTAACGTGTTTAATATTTGTGTACGTTGTAATGAAAGTTTAAGTGAATTATCTCGTGAGAATTTTATTAAACTTTAGAATTTGTACGTACACACATAAAAATGGAGGCAAAACGTAAACGCAAGGAAATTGCATTGAAGACGAAAATTAAGATAATAAATTCAGTTCGTCAGGGTGAAAAAACGAAAACAGAACTTTCTGAAGAGTTTGGTATATCAAAATCAACCTTGAGTACAATTCTAAAGCAAGCAGATAAAATAGAAGAAGCGGTCAGGAAAGGTAGTAATCAAACTAAGAAAAGGATGCGCGTCGGTAAACATTCCGAATTAGAGGCCAAACTGCTGGAGTGGTTTCATCAGATGCGCGCCGCCAGAGTTCCAATTTCCGGGCCTATTATCCAAGAAAAGGCTGATCAGCTGGCACTGCAACTCAGAATTGATGATTTCCATTGCAGCAACGGATGGCTTCAACGCTTCAAAGATAGGCATAATTTGGCCACAAAAACCATTTGTGGCGAATCTGCAGCTGTCGACCAAACAGCAACGAGTGACTGGCTTCAGTCAGTACAGACCATCGTAAGTAAATTTGCACCACAAGATGTGTTTAATATGGATGAAACAGGGCTTTTTTACAATCTGTTGCCCAATAAAACTCTAACCGTAAAAGGTGAAAACTGCCATGGCGGTAAACACAGTAAAGTTCGTCTTACAGTTTTACTATGTTGTAATCAAGATGGCAGTACTAAACTTCGACCCTTGGTTATTGGCAAGTCTGCCAAGCCAAGATGTTTCAAAGATGTTGCAGCAAAAAATCTGCCAGTAGATTACGTGGGTCACCACAAAAATGTTCCAGTTGTGGTTGTTAAAATTGGACAGGAAAATGGCGACTCTAAATCGCAAAATTTGGTTATTGTTGGACAACTGTGCTGCACATACTGCTCATGGTATGAAGTTGGAAAACATTACCTTACTCTTCTTGCTACCAAATACAACAAGTGTGACACAACCACTCGACCAAGGTATAATACAGTGCTTGAAAAGAAACTACAGACAGCGCTTGGTGAAATACCTTATCAGGCAGTGTGAAAAAGGAAAGACTGAGCTTCCTAGATGGTCAGTTTTGGATGCTATCCGCAGTATAGCCATGTCGTGGGACAGCATCAGCCAAAAGACAATTGTGCATTGCTTTGCAAAAAGTGGTTTTGGCCAGCAAACTGTTGAAGAACCTGACTGTGTTCAACCTTTAGAGGATTGGCAAGAGTTAAAAGAACATGTGCAAGTTGATAATGACTTCAATGAGTTTGTTCATATTGATGACAGTGTGTACACCAGTGCAAGATTAACTGCAGAAGATCTTGTTGGTTCACGAGGATTACAGGAAACACCAAGGGCTGACGCTGTACAGTCACTTTGTGAGGGTGGTACAAGTCAGGATAATGATGGTGATGACGACAATGGTGAGGTAGTGCATAAACTTCCAAGCAAAAGTGACACAATCAGTGTCTTGCTGCAAGTGATGTGCCAATTGACTTGATTGCAGGATTTGAGAAGATATGTTCTGCTGTAAATGATATTTACAGAGATAAGTGTGTCCAGAAAAAAATTAATGATTTTTTTAAACCTATGTAAATATATCTTGCATACTTTGCATAAGAATTGCTATACACTCAACAGCAATTAACTGTACGGTAAATGTTAATCATTATTGTCAAAACTTTGGAAGCAAATTAAATAAGAATACATACATACGTATATGTATACTAATTATCAGTCTGTTATAGTATATTTTATTAAAACTATTAAAATTGCTTCTAAGTGTATTTTGTTAGTGTGCATGTCAATATCTGGCTTCTATTACAATAATAATATTCCACATTTTTAGTGCTCTGACATGTAGGAATTCAATATTTCTTATCGAGTTCTTAATCTACCTATTGGCTCAAGAACCTCATTAATATGATACTCGTTATTACAAACTGAAATACTTTACTCCCCTTCAGGTTTGTATTAATGAGGTTTCACTGTATACAATACTAATAGCATTGTACCCAATATATGTGTTGTTTTACTTAATTAACATAGAGAAATAAAATATTTCATGAAGTGTATCATGCTAATATGTATATAAAATGCACTTGAAAAATTTTATTTTTCGAAATAAAAACAATTGCTGTTTTGCACAGTTTAAAACGTTTTTCCTAACTACCTAAAAATATTTTTGTATTATAATATTGCAAGACACCTGCCCTCCCAGCTTTGAAAAATAATTTTTTGCTATGATAGGCACTTCTCAGTAATGCAGTAAATTTTCTGATTACATGGTTTCACGGTCATAGTGACCTAGTTTTAATACTTGAAGGTTATCACACTTAATACTTATTGAAAGTAATTTTGATATTAGTTATTTTATTTAGAAAAGCCTTTAAACTGGATTTGTACTGGTTTTCATTTTGTTGGCTAGATTAATATTTATGTAAGTGCAATTTTCAGTAGTTGATTGCATTTAAATGTTCTTTTTATGATGAAAATTTTATGTACATATATGATTCATGGTGTGGTTGTGACGTGTCTTAGAACGCAAGACAGTGCTGTGGGTAGTAAGAAAGAAACACAGTGGCGCCGAAGTTATTTATCGTGTCCTGTGTAGGAGATAGAGACAGACGTTCACCATACTGAGAAATCCCAGAATCATGTCTGGCTACGATGATGAGAGGCTGAGGCAACTCATCCCAGCGTCACCGCCACAAGGAATGCCCTATCTCACGAGTATCGCAAGGCACTTAACCAGGGACCCCTCAGTCAACCCAGAAGTGCATCCCACCTCTCCTAGCTGTCCCGTCTAGCACCGGAGCTGTATCACCGCTCACGTCAGCTCTTCTCAGGGCCAGGGTGTCCTCCGAGCTTGCCCCAGCGCCAGGAGCACCACCTAGTGCAAGACCTACAGCTTGCACTGCAGTCTGAACCTCAGAGGGGATCCATTTACATAAAGGATCATCATGCACTACTACCAATTTTTAGTGGCTTTTGCGAGTTCCAGACTGTTCACTTCGGCTAGAACTAATCGTCAGTGCCATTGTCAGGTATGTTGGAGTACCTCGGCATGACTCGGTCACTCCCCCGACCTCCTGTACCTCGGCCAGAGGGTTTACAGCCGAGGCCCGAGCGTATCCGGCCCTGCCAATGGCATTCTGAGTCCTCTCTTTTGGTTCTTCATGGTGAGACAGAGCTTAGGGACCCAACGACCAACATGGCTTAGTAGTCGAACTCCCCAGGAAGGTTTCAATCGCATCTGCCGTTACCTGTGCATTCTGCCCATCAACCATTTCTGGTTCCCATTCTTCAGGCAACTGAGGACAGTTAAGGTATGGTTATGCCTGGCAGAATCCTATTTGGTAAACACCGATGGTGCGACAGGAGGCAGAGGTTTTGCTATTACTGCTGAGAGGGTTTATATTCGCTTCATGCACCCTTCCTGTGGACCTGTTGGGTCATGTCTTGGATGACTATAGCCGGCAACGCCTCCAACACAGCAGCGACAGTCTGACTGCAGGAGTCTGGCCCACTTGCGGTGTACAGTGGCGACAGTAGGAAGACAGTAACGTTGGTGCCTGGAGCTACTCACCGGAGAGCGAGCCCACAGCGATAACCAGCAACAGCCACGCTGCCAGCATCTTGTTCGTGGCTTGTTTCCTGCTCCCTGGAACAACAGGGCTCAGGTTTATTTGTGCATCGGAAAAGCCACGATAGGATACAGGACACCCTCAAGTGTATGACAAAAAAAAAACACAATTTGCATCTTCTTACATCCATAAAGTGCACTTCATTTTTACCCATAATCTATACAATTATAATCAGTATCAGATATAATTACCATATTGTGATGTTACTAAACTGGGTTAAAATAAGTAAATTATTCAATACAGCAAACAGTAAAAAACTTAACAGCAAAAGAAAGCTTTAAGCTATAGCCTAAATGCTGATACCATATAACAATAATGAAATTAATTTTTTGGAATTCTCTTAATAGTAACAAGGAGTCAAACAAATTTCTAGAATTTATTTAAGAAATTCAATGTTGAAAAAGTAAAGGTAAGGAAAAAAAAAGTTAACAAAATCTTGTAAAATAACTTCATGAAAACCCTATGAGATAAATATAAGTATAAAAATATATACTCATTTATATTACTAGAGATGTTAATGGCTGAAAATTAAATTGAAATCTGAAGTAGTTGGGTTGAATGTCACAATGCTGTGGTTAGTTGGCTGGAAATGTGATATGTTCGTAGATGAGAATCCACACGTGTGTGTGCTATGTGACAGGGGGCTTATTCTAAGTATATCATTATATCCATCGAGCCATCATGATGGAAAGTTCTCTCGAAAGGATTTCTAATGACAAAAAATATCAAGAGCAAGTAAAGTGTATTCTAAGTAGTTAATCGTTAAGACGCTATAGTTGCTTGGGTAAGTTTGGGTTTCTCGATTTCCTCTCCTCTTCTGAGACTTGAGAGTGGGCATGAAGTCACAGTGGCAACGAAACTAATGAAAACAACTTATATATTTCTTAAGTATTTTATATAAAACACTTGGTTCTGAAGCCCAAAGACTGAAATTTTAATGTAGTTCAAACCTTATCTCTGGATAAACTTTTTACTTTTTTAAATACCAGATTACTGGATTATACAAACTGTGATTTAAAAATGTATAAATACATTTTATTTGTTTATGTAATTGCTATAATAACATTAAATACATAGTCCAGTCCACTGATTTGAATTATTTTATACTAAGTAGGTAAAATGAAATAAAATTATAAGTTCACAAATATTAAAAAAAAAAAATTCTCTAGCTAAAGCACTTACATTTATTAGGAAATATATGAAAATAAATTATTAATGAATAAACTAACTCTTCATAGAAACTCAACACCTGTTAGCAGAAATTGAAATGCCAGTTAGTAACCAATCAACATATTTAAAATATGTTAATCTGATGCATTTTGAACTATTACAATGAAATTAACACAATTAATGCTTTGAATTAGCTGAATAAGATGTCCAATAAACATAATATCTAATCATAATAACATAACATCTAATACCATTCAGTACGATTATAAACTTGATAACTTATCTATCACAAAATCTCAACACGTCAAAGACTTAAGCATTTTAATTGATCAATAATTATCATCCCTAATCATATTGAATACCTTATCTCATAAGCTTATAAAATACTTGTGTCTCATTAATTTATTACCTTCAATACATAGAATATTTACTCTATTCTCTCTCTCTACACAGTGATAATAAGATCCAAACTTGGAATACATGTATAGATCAATAATATGGAACATCAGCAACAATACAGATAGTGTAAAGTTGGATAGGGTTCAATTAAAATTATCCAACTTCATTAACAAAAAATTAAATAACTGCAATAACATTGATCTAACGTACATTTATAGGTTCTTTATCAACTAGAAGATAGATTTTAGATGCTATATTTGTTTATAACTGTTATAATTATATTTTTATATGTCCTTACATGTTAAAAGATACTGCATTAAAATTTTAGTAATCATAACCCCCACCTTTTTTTATGTACACTTTCTAATACTAATTATATAACATATAGACTTAACACCAATTTTAATTCCCGTGTTGATTTTTTGCAACCTAACAGTGACAAAAAATTTGTTAAAAAAAGTTTTCTCTTGTGTTCCATTGTATTGCTAATCTTGTTATATTCTCTTTTTTATTTGTTATTAATATTCTATACAATCTTTGCTCAACCACAAATTTAATTATTTCCTGGTCTTTATTTCACCCCTTTAATAATTGATATTTTTCTTTTTTATTTATTATATGAATACTATGTAATTTTAATATTAATGTACTATACAATACTATTACTTATATTTTATTCTAACTAGCACTTGTATGTTAAATAACCATTATAACTAATATTGTCCTTTTGAAACCAATAAGTAAACACTAATATTTTCTTGTCAATTTTGTTTCTCTTTCATTTCTATGACTAATACTATATTTTTTGTATCAAATATTTCCTTACTGTACTATATTAATACCGTCAGCTGGGGTGACTTTGGCTCGATTTTCACTACCTTTGTCTGATAAACTGCATAAACCAACGAATATTTTTTATGTAATAGAAGAGATTCCAATGAACAATTTGACATCACAATGAAAAACATAAAAAAATTCTTCACCTTTTTAAATAACATGGGGTGACTTTGTCTCAGGGCATGATTTAGCTTGAATATACACATAGAATGACCAGTGGGACAATCTAACCCTTATTTTTACACTGCTTGGAAGCACAAAAGCCTTTCTGAGGTGTTGTGATGGTTGTCGGGTTAAAAATTGAGAGTTTAATTGGGTTATGAGGAGGGGGAAGGGAGGAACACAACACAATTAGCTTCTTTACTATGAAGAAAATTTATTTCTAATGTAAATTTGGATTGAACACATTAACAAAAGAAGAATATTATTGAACATATTAACAAAACAAAATAATATAATTTATTATTAAACATATTCACTCAACTCCGGAACTACAAACAGTGTTTCTTTTGACAGAAACCTGCCTTGCGAGGTTCAATTTTCTTCTTAATATGCTCCCATTCATACATCAAGATGTCACGCTTCTGAGGCCAATGCCAGTAATTCTTCCCCTGCTCCATGCAATCTACTGTTTGACCAGCTTCAGGGATGTCAACAATCTTTCCTGGATATTGTGAGTTGTATGTAACAATGACAAAATCGTTGATGCTTCACACAGATTTCAGAGATTCGCAGTTATAAATGATAACGGAGTTATCACCTGAGTTGAAAAATGTCTCTAGATTGCTATCTGAATCATTCACGACAATATCCTAATGATTCCCATCAATGTCTGAAGATGATTCTTCATGAACTGTTGGGGTCTTCTGTCGTTGATTATGTTTGCGCGTCTCCAGTTTATGTGGTTCACTTACTGATGACTGGGCAACATCTCCTACACTGATGCTTTCTGCAGGAACATTTAGTTTCTTCCTTTTCTGCCTAGGTGCATCACCACCAATCACCTTGTTCCTATGAGCAGTAAGTGATGCCATGAAAGCTTCTCTAATGAGAGAATAATTTGCCTCTTCATTTGGTAACCGTGCCAATATTACATCTTTGTCAACAGGGACAATGCCAAATTTCCTGAATCCTGAAACTTAATTTTCTTCTTTGTTCTGTTCAATCTGCTCCATCAATGACTTCAGGAGACTGGGCAGTTTATCCTTTGGGATATTTGGGAATTTTGACCCTTCAGCAGAATCATGCCAAGACGATAAAAGTGATCGCCAAGCTTTTTTCAATGGTGCATAGAAACTTACATCCAACGGCTGGAGCAAGTGGGTTGCATTAGGCGGCAGACAAATGAACTTGATTCTTTTTTCCTGGCAAATTTGCAACACTTGTGTGCTAATGTGAGAGGAAAGGTTGTCTCCAATGAGAGCAACGTCTCCTTGTAAATGACGCACGCTAGGGAGAAACAGACTTCAAAACCAGTCCTCAAACACAGCATTAAACCACCCACTTTCGGTGCGGTTGTATCTGGCTCCTGGTGGACCATTCACGATCCATGAAGACCACATGTGGTCAGCTTTGAATACCACATAGAGCGGCAACAGTTTTCTTTCTGCATTGCTGCATAACATCAAAGACGTGGAGGATTTGCTGTGGTTACATATGCGATCTACATATTTGGCTCCCCGTTTACAAATTACACGCTTGTTTCCAGGACTATCTGACACGTTGGTTTCGTCATAGTTAAATACCTATATGGATGGGAGGGATCCCCTCAATCTCCTTACTCAGATGATCTATATATGTCGTGATGGTTTCTGCTGACACACCTGCTCTAACTTTCTTGATATTTTGTGAAAACCTCACAGACAATTCAGGATGATCCCGGAGAAACCTTTTGACCCAGTCATAGCCTGGTGTGATATCTTTAAATTTTTTCACTGTCACACCTTTATGTTGAGGATAATTTCTCACAGTCCATCGAAAATCACTTTCATCGACTGAAAAACCAAACTCTGAAAACTTTATTAGATGGTCAACAAATGACTGTTCCTCCAGTTCATTAAAAACTCTTTGACCACCTGGTGTCTTGGTGTGAACATTCTTCTGTTTGTTTTTTAGTGTCGTTATAGGAATGCCATACTTTTTTGATGCTGTCCGTTGGCTCAATCTCTTCTGTACAACATCATCTATGGCTCTGACTAATGTTTGTCATAATTTTTATAGGGCCACCCACTACATGACAATACTTGCATGCCATAGCTACAAAGTCACTGTGAACAGACAATAAAAACATCTACATGTAGTACTGGTACACATAGTAAGGTAGATATGTGCCACCTAACCTAACCTAAAAAATGTGTTGCCTACCCATACAAACAAGTCATTTACAATTTGTTTGAATGAAACATTCTGACTAGGTATCTGTTTTGAGACAAAGTCACCCCTGACTGCAGGCAAAAATCCTATTGTTTGATATTTCCAAAACTGTATTTTATAAAACACTGAAAACACTTACTTTCTATATATTTTCTTAAAGTAGAGATATTACGGAATAAAATTAACTACTTACAAGTTTTCTCAATAAATTATAACCATCTGCTGCAATATAAAGTTTTCCAATGATATTAAGACCCCAAATATAAACAATAACATAACTGCAGTAGTATCCATAGATAAATAAACATTGCAATCGCCCATTATTTTTTTATTCATACTACCAACTCTACCTAGTGGTATCCATGATTGCCATCTTGTTTCTTCGTACTGGTAAAGGACATAGCATCAAGTAAATGTTTTTCCAAGTAGTGGGACAAAGTCAACCCAAGGTAGACAAAGTCACCCCAGTTGACCGTACTTAGATAATCATGAATTTCATATTATCTTATAAGTTGTATCCTGTATAAGTTCTTCCCTGTATAAGTTGTTTCCTGTATTATGTGGTTTATCTTTTTTATTTTTGATGATTTGTGTTGTTGTCTGTTTTTCTTAATGTTTTGCTTTATTTTGTATGTGCTGTTTTTTTGTAAATGTAGGTCATGCATATCCTCATAACCTTTTAAAGGTGTTGATATGTATGTTACAAATGGTAATTAAATAAAATCATAAATAAACCACATTAAAGCAAACCCAATTTCCCTTGCATCCTTTTAATTTTATATTAATAGAATTTGAAACTAACCTACCAAGGATAATTCAATCTCGTTTATTTCAAAAGTGCTCTAAATTTGTTTTTAAATACTAAACCAAATTTGTTATTTTTTTGGAAGTAAAATGTAGAAGATAAAATATCAAATATCATTCACCAGATTAATTAATATTAAAAATAAACAGCTGTAATTTTAATATATTTTCAGTATTTTGTTAAATGGTCAGCAGCATTTTGATCCTAACACGAAAGGTTGCTTTGTTTAGGAACTGTGTTGGTTGGTTTTCTGTCTGTCAGCATTCTATGTATTGCGTGTGTGGAGAAATGAATTATTTATTCTCTTCTGGTAAACCAACTTTTATGCTCACTTTTATACCCACCTGTATAAAAAAAGGTATAACAGAAATTGGGCATTGTGTGGGGTGGGCTTTTACAGTGGGATGTTAGATTTTTAAAGCCAAAATTACAGATGCGAACCATATGCGGGGGCGGCCCTTTGGCCGATAAATATGGTATTGAACGAAAATTTAAAATCAACTTATTCAGTGGAACTTTGAAACTTCAACTCCTTTTAATCATTTTTACACTCTTCAGTTTAATGATTCATGATTTAAAACTTCTTTATGGACATACGCCTGTGCTGGTTCACTCTGTACGTCACAGAGAAACCTCAAGAATGGACAGCAAGATAAACACATAAACACACACAGCGAAACGCCAGAATCACCTGATGTCAAGTGTTAAATACCTCGACGGCATAGAGAATTACGTGGATGTCAAAAAATATTACTCAGACAAACACTGTGGGATGACAGCAATGAGACCATGGTTTTTACCCTCTTGTGCAATCACACATTAAGGAGTTTTTAAGGAACCCTTTACCACTATACACAGGCACAAACCACTTGTGATATCAAAAAATACCTCACAAAAATAATGTTAAACAGTTAATGCACAAAAAAATTAATTTTGTTGGTTGGTTCAATTTTTACAAATAAGCCCATACTATGTAACTCAAGCATAGTGTCTATTTGAAATTGACAACCCTATCATTTAATTTGATCATTAATTAAATTTGCTTTATAAGTTCAAAGTAAGACAGTAAAACACACCTTTTTAGTGTAAATATAAGATGCTCAATATGAAAAACAAATAGAAAAAAAAATTTGTATACATAAAATCTAATCACTTGGCCTGAAATTGTACTGCACATTAATTTCAAAATTTTTAAAGGCCCTTATTCAATTAAAGACAAATTAAAGACTTTTTAAGGATATTAAGGAAATGTATGAACCCATGGAGTCACTTGCAAAAAATACATTTAAAAAAAAACCAACCTTGAACAAACACAGTAATAGACAGATGAACCCAATGATTACACTAAACAGATTATCTAGAGAACACAATGACAACACATGTTGACATTGTGTGCAGATGTTCCTGTGTTGTCATCTTGAAGTCTAGGTTATCTGTTTAGCTTTATTGTTGGATTCGTCTGTTTGCTGCTGTGTTATCCAAGGTTGTCTGTATTTACAGTTCATGTTTTACCAGTCTTAAGCTCATCCTACAGTGTTTGTCTGTGCTGTAAGAGTTCTCTATACATTGTAATCAGCTGATTTTGGCTTGTGTCCAGTGTGTTTATGTATTCATCTTTGTTGCTATTCTTGAGGTTTCTCTGTGAAATACAGAGCGAACAAACAATGTTGTATGTCTATTGAAATATTTTAAATCAGTCTTCCCCATTGCAATAACCATTCAAAGAAGGTACATCAAGGATTAATGTTTTATGTGCAAAAGTTGACATCAAATGTCTGCATTAGCATCTACGACAATTATTTTCCTATTCTTTCCCACGTCCCTCCTGCCTACCAATCAAGACATATTAAATGCAAAAAATTTTAATACTTATTATTCTGGGAAATATGCGAGCAGAAACGAAAATACCACGTTCGTTATTGCGACTGTTTAATAGTCTATGTCATGATCATGACTTATGGGTATGGAAGAAAAATTACTTAAAAATATAGTGTCTCAAACCCTCTCAAATATAGTAGAAAACTATAAAAACCCAAATCAATAAATATTTCAGGCTGCATAACATAAAATAAATATGATATTTTTACTATTTAAAAGTTTTTTTAAAACATATACATCTATGTATAATACATGCCAGAGTCCAAAAGCACGCTAAAAATATTTATTTAGAACAATGGGCCAGTCACATCGCTGGTTTGGCTGAAAATACTCACGTCACACACACTCACACACACACACCAAGCGCAGTGTTTGCTGCGTAATGCCTTGTCAGTGAGAGTCTCGCTATCTGCCTGTGTCGAGGGCCGAGCCTGATAAGGCGGGCCAGGGCTCTCCTGGGAGCACGCAGATAGCAGCAGCAAACACAGCACCACTTCACACTTGGCTCGAGCAAACAGCAGGCCGGCCAATCTCCACAAGAGTCAAGGTAGAGGTAGAGCGCTGATGAGACTGCACGGAAGCAAACATCTGAGGTGCCTCCAAGTAGGTCATACAATGGATTGACCAATCAGCATAAAGAAAAAAGAAAACTTATACTTAATATCATGTAAAGTAATCATAAAGAAACTACTTAATCTGTACATTACAGCTGCTAAACTCATTATAACATCTTATATTAAAATTTTATGACAAGAAAAAATGTCTACTAACATCTCATATAAAAAAAAAGTCACAAATCTTGTCAATACCTTAATTTCTCATATTTTCTCACACGGTTCTGTCCATTTTGCCACTGTGAGCAAAAGCCTACATTAGAGCCACATACCTATGTATTTGTATTCACTCTATGATGGTTACAGTTTGAAGTGTACCATTCCAAACACTTTACGATGGCTTAGAATGAAAACCTTGTATCTCATAAAATGCCAATTTTACAGCAGAGACAAAAAACCGTTTCTTTCGCCCCCCTCAATTAATGGTTGTACAATTCTTTTATGTGATTACTAATAAAATATTTTGGATGCCTGAAGAGGGTGTTTTCATGTTAATGTAATTTCATTCCTGCTAATTATGACATAAAAAACGTATTTTCGTCCACAAATTGAGATACGCGGTTTTCATTCTAAGCCATCGTTTAGGTCTCCATCACACAATAGAAAACATTACATGTTATTTTCATAAACGGGGAAAAATAAATCCTACAGAATATTCGTCACTGTATTAATCAATATTAATTAAATGAATACAATTATTTTGTACTAAAACTGATGCAGGATGCGAGCACAGAGTTGGTGTATTTCTAATGCGTGACTACTGACTACATAACTGCAGAAATGGTAAAACATAGCTCACAACAGTTGGACGCTGGTGCCAGCAGCTAGGCCAGGCATGGCTCAGCAAACACGTGCCTACGGTGCGGACTCCCTCCCACCACTCGAGGCTGATACAGTGCTGTGGACACTTACACTCAGTGACAGCCCCAACTCACTCACACCAAGGGTCGGACGTGGTTAAAAATATAGACTGGCCATGCAAAGAAATGCGCCAGAGTCATACCGTATTTATTTGTCTCTTCAGAATCCAACAAAATAATACTTAAACTAAATTTAAGCATGGATAACCCCAAAACTGTATAATCCGAACCCGGATAATTGAGAGTTTATTGTACTACAGCTTTCTTGAAAATATTGTGGGTCTCCAACACCTTTCACAGTGCTTTGCAAATCCTTACGGTTTCCTAGATTGCTGCTCAACACCAGAGCTACAGTTTCGGTAAAAGAGATGTTTACTGTTTGCTGCTCTCTGGTATATATGTAGGAAAATGAAAATAAGTACAGTAGAGCTTCATTATAAAGAACACGAAGGGACCAAAATTATGGCAGTTTGTTATAATGAAGTTCTTTATACCGAAATCACAATGATTGCCTGTTTTGGGGTTTTGAACATAACTCGATCTTGTTAAAAAACAAAGTAGAAAATCTAATACCAATATGAGTGGTACAAGCATCAATTACTTTAACAGCTATACTTTGGGATCAAGATACATACTACATACATACATACATACATACTAGTATGTATATGTACAATACAGAAATACGTAGGTAAGTTGTTTGCCAAAGCAGTAAGCCTACCTTTGGAATCAAGACAAGCTGTTTGCAAAAATGCTGTAATAAATCAAAAATATAAAATTTAAGAGTTAGGAATTTTTTTTTACATTTTATTGTCTTCCAAACTGGATCGCTGGGTGAGAATTGTGGATAATGTTGATTCGGAGATACCTAACTTTTTAGCCACATCAGTCTTTTTATTTTCTTTATCTACTGCTTTTAATATTTAAAGTTGTTTCCTAGAAGACATGTTCAGTAGTACGGTTTTTTAAACTATAAAAACAAATGCACCCTACACATGTAAAAATAAGTTATACATGTATAGCCACGTTTCTGGGAAGCCTACAACTCACGTAGTTTCGGTTCCCTGCAAGAATTTGCGAAGATTTCCGAAGTTTTGCGTTTTGGTATTAACGCCACTTCAGCCGCTAAATCAGAAGATCAAGCATGTTGTGACTAACCAAACACAACCCTTCGATTTTTATAATTTCAATTTTTGAGAGAAATCCGAAGTTTCACGAACGTGCTAGAGAACCGAAACTATGTGAGTTGTAGGCTACCGCACGTTTCACAAACAATAAACAAGAAAACGACCAGAGATGTGTGTGTAGCAACACTTTATGATGTAGCACTTCGCATCGGTTAAACACGTCGTGCGAGCATAGAACAAAGAGTAATGTCAGCGAACACCACAATGCAGCGCTTTAGTCGCTACACTAGTTTTGTGCATTAATTTCAACACTAGTCCATTGCAGCCTTCTATGGCGCGTATCAAAATAAATAAGATGGCAGTTTGTGGGTGAATGCCGACGATTTTATCCTTTTGTCGTTTACCGTGCCGGGCAGAAAAGTGTTCGTTCAAATGAATATTTATAGAATATTTAAAAAATTTGAACGAGAAAATTCGTACTAGTGAAATTTTTTTACGTTATGTTATATGGACGTCTGACGGGACCAAAGGCATAGTTCGTAGTAATGAATTGTTCGCTCTAATGAAGTTCGTTAAAACGGTGTTTTACTGTATTTATATGTAGCTCTCACACATAACAATGGCTTACATTAGTTTGGATGGAGTTTTCAGGGACTTTGAAAAGCTGTAGCACAGGAGGGACATATCAATGGATCAAATACTATGACAATATATAATAACAGATACCAACCAATAATAGACACAAAAAAAAGTATATACTATTAAGAAAATAAGTAATATATTTGCTGGTGTGTAACATCTCCCGAGGCTTACTGCGCCTTGGCAGCAGATGGATAAAAATAGTAAACTCCCCATTATTCGTGTTAATTGGGACCTGCCGATGCCCGTATAATTAAAATCATATAAAAAAAAAAAAAAAAAAAAAAAACCAGATAATTCGTTCAAGGTAAGGGCCGTTTTCGAATTAGTGTCTCTGCTTAAAAAAATACGGCACTGCCTAGCCATTAGTTCATGGTCATTTACAACAACCTAAGAGAGAAAGATAAGATCGTGCTGACCTTGCACACATAAATTTTGGGTAGGACCCCCCCCCCCCCCGGTCATTCGTTCAGCCGAATGCCAGCCAGACACGTCACTCACTCGCCAGGCGCCTGCCGTGCGTTGGCGGGTGGAAACAAACAAAGGGAGACGGGAAGCAGAAGTCAGGACATCCCTCTCAAGTTTAAAGAGTGACAAATGTGACAGCTGAAAGGTGGACGACACAAAGGGTCGGTACAAACAGCGTTGCAGAGTTTGGCACCCACGCGATGGCTTGCAGTGTTTGCCAGCCGCCGGCCCGCGTGACGTTAATTTTAAGCGTTGACAATTTTTACTTCTCTTTCTTTTCTGCACTTTTAAACCTTCCCGGATTATTCGAATCCCGAATTAGCGCATCACGGATTAACGAGGTTCTACTGTATTATAATAACTCAAAAACAGGGCACAACACAGTAAAATCACTTTGATCCATGGCAGAAATTTTTTCATATAAAATAAGTAAATAAAGAGATGAAGAATGCAAGAGCAATTGTTTATTTAATGTAGAATAGACAATTATTATGAGTTGTTTGAACACGACTCCAATCAATTGTTACAAGAGGTGTTTTCAGTACACACAAATACAGAACAATTGTAAAATATGTTTATGAAATAAAATAATTAGTACAGCCAAGATTGTATGGTGTTACAAAACAGCAAATTTCATCATTAAAAATAGTGGATTTCGTCTTTATCATCATTAAAAATTAAAACACACATAGGCTAATAATTACATATCAAACAGATTTATTTTGATTAGCAGCTATACCATTACATGCTAAGGTGCTTCAATTGTGTACATAAAACAATCTATGTGTATTGATGAAAGTTAAACAAAAAACTGCAGCTATAAGATTTAATATGTTACATAGTTCATGAGCGAGTAACAATTATAAAAATTATCTAAACATAAGTTTAACAGCAATGCCTTAAGCGAAGTTTTTGTAAATACTAATAAGAGTAATAAAAAAAACACGGAAAATCATTTTACTTGTAAGTTTCCTTCTGATTTTTCTGTGTACTCTTTTAGCCATATATGTATAGTATCAGCTACAGACTGCTTTTATTTACTTTTGAAAAATCACAAACAGAAACTAAATTAATATTTTTACTTAGTTTATACCATTTTAGGTTTTAAAATAAAAGACTAAAGTAAAGCTATATGAAAATAATTCTAAGTTTTTATAGGAAAAATAGGTTGAGGTTTTGTGTTTTGACATCCATTTCGGTGTTTGGTGGTGTAGGACTTCCTTTTCGGTGTTTGGCGGTGTATTGACTTCAATTTCGCTGCTATTTCGTGTTTATCGCTGTTTACCATATAATCTAATAACTAGTGCACATGCTCAGAGTCTGGTCACTGCTCAAAGAAGTCCAGGAGCTCTTGCAGGTCACCCTTCTGAAGGACTTCCAACAACTGCGGGGTTCTCCCCTTCACGTTAACACCTTTGAACTTGTACTTGTCGATGAACAAGTCCGTGATCATTCCTGGAACAGACACAAACAAATACACTTCAATTGCTGAAGGTAAAGTAAATAACTAAGAATAAAATGTTTAAGTCTTTAGCAAACTTACTGAACCAGGAATAGATCTTGTGTGACTAGTATCACATTAAAAAAAATACAATACAATGACTAAATATTACAATTGATTAAGTAAACACAAAATTTAAATTGGTAGTTTCTGCAAGGACCTCCAAACCAAGCCTGACAATCAGGTAACACACAAACTAGGTAGCACCTGTAATAACAAATTAAATTACTCATTTATGCATTGAAATGTGAAAACCTTCTATAATTTAATTTTTTTAAATATTACTTTAACAAGCTTACACGTAGAGCTGAATGAATTTAAACATTTACGTATGAACACTAGGTCTGACCGAACATAAGTGTTTTGAGTTAAATTTGACTATAATAAATTTGAATTAGTATTGGCAGAGAAAAATTTATTTTTTAACATTTGTTCTTGGTATTTCACATTAATGGTTATAATTATAAATACTTAGTCTTGATCAAAACTATAAAATAAGTACAGTCAAACCTCTCTGAAACGACCCCTCACGGTTCCCAGGAATAGGGTCTTAATAGAGGGGGGGTCGTAATAGATGTTTTCCGAAATTTAAGTTCATTTCAACCCCCCCCCCCCCCCCCTTCCCAAACCGCTACTCGCTAAGAAACCAGCCGTACAATGGCAGGATGCTGTCACTCACAATGCTAGACGGCTTTGCTTTAAACCCACTTGAACCTTCATGACAAGTCCGTCGCCCTACAGGCCACCTCTAAAGAAAAGATGTCAAACGACAGTTTATTTTTACTGGTTAGTTTACATGTATGTTTTATGCTTGCCGTAGTTAAATACACTAGAACCCCGATGTCACAAACCCCGAATTTAACGAAGCAGTGATTTTACGAATACATTCTCGGGAACCGTCAAAAAATTGGAAATTTTTACCAAAATGTGAAAATCAGAAAAAAAAAAAAAAAAAAAAAATGAAAGATCATTAAAATCTGTTAATTTTAACACAGCATATTTTTATGTCGGCTTTAATACTTCCAATAATGTTCATGTAAGAATAACAAAAAAATAATGGGACATTTCTTCTAAAAATATGGCAGCTGTAGGTTCTGCAACACGAGTGGGCGCACATGAAGCTCGCCCGGCTGGCTGGCGGCAGCGGCTTCACGACGCATCAGCTCACCCCTCCCTCCCCGGTATCATTCTTCAAGGTTAGCTCATCCCTCCCAGACACACAAACCATCTAGTGTCCTCCCTTGTAACACCCCAACTTCGCTCCCCTTTGAAAAACCTTCAGTGAGAAAATGCTCTTTTCACCCTCCCTTCTCCCGTAAAATTGGGCTATTATGAATGGGGTACTAAAGCGGTGAGGGAGGGGTCAAAATATGTCACTTTTCATAAGGATTCAGTGGGAGGGTGAGTGGACCACCCCCACCCACGTGGTCCCTAGCAATGCAGGTGCGTGCGGACCGTAGAGGCGGTCGAGGTGAGCGGGCTGCCTCTTGAACTCGGAGCGCAGGGAGGCCCGCTGGTCCAGCACGCTGCGGTAGTCCGGCAGCAGACCGCCGTCCTCGGCGCCCAGCTCCTCCAGGGCGCCCAGCAGGGCCACCTTCCTGGCCAGCTCGAGCTGAGCCTCCAGCCGCGGGTGGAGCAGGCGCAGCGCGTGGGCCGTGCTGCCCTCCTCCAGGGCTGCCGACACACCCCCGGCTCACTGCACTCGTCGTCATTCCAGTGGAAGGAAAACACTAGTTAGATACTAACTTAGTCAAGTTTTCCTCCAAGGCAAAACACTGTAAATCCTTACTAATATTATAAATGCGAAAGTAACTCTGTCTGTCTGTCGCCCTTTCACGCCAAAACTACTGAACCGATTTCAATGAAATTTGGTACACAGATAGTCCAGAGCCTGAGAAAGGACATAGGCTACTTTTTAATGCGGAATAAAGGGTTGTAAGGGGTTGAAAAGGGGGGGGGGGGGGGATGAAAAGTTGTATGGAAGTATCGTCATTTTTAGAGCTAGAAGCTTGAAACTTATTTTTTTTTAGGCATTCAAAGTTTGTAAAAGTTTTACCATAAAGGGTGTAAAATAACAACAGGGAATAGGGGATGAAAGTTTGCATGGAAATATGTAAGGTTTATGTGAATGTTTTATAAGTTTGCGACAAGAGACAAAATATTAGAGCTATTCTGATGTAACATTTACGGAGTCATTACAAAATGTGAAACTGAAGTTAATGCCAGTAAGAAACTTGCCAAGCACTGCGCCGTACATAATGAGCGCTATGCAGCCGCAGGGAGGGGGGGGGGGGGCGTGGTGTAGGTGGGGAAATATGCCTAAGTGTGCTTACCTGAACGGGCAGACACGTGAGGGCAGACGACTGTGTCACACGCATGCAAATACTGATTTTTTCCGCTGAAAATTCATTATTATTCACTGTAAATAGATTACAATTCGATTTGCTTACAGATTTTTTTTGTTTATTTAATTAATGCTCTTCGCGAAACACAAATAACTTTAAGTTTTTATGTAATAACGTAGTTTATAAAAATGTACTTAAATAAACTCATATTAATACTTTATACCTTATGTGCTTATGTACTTAAATAATTTAATAAGCTCTTTGCAGTGAAACACTGCAAATAACTCATTAAAGTATTTATACGTGTCTGATTTGTAAAATAATTAGCCTAAATAATTAAAAATGCTACCCAAAGACTCTATTCCACGCGGACGAAGTCGCGGGCACAGCTAGTCCACCATAATATTTAAATTAGCATTTGAATAAAGATTCCTTGATAACTTTAATGAGAATTTTTAACACTCACTCAATAACTTTAATTTCATAACTATTGATTTCATCTGATAATGATAGGTTTATTCTTTCCAAGTGGTTTTCTACTCAATTAACAATTGTAAAATCTTAGTTTATTAAAAAAGGGTTAATTTAGTTAGTTAGAATTTTTATTTTGCATTTAGTTTAAATAAATTAGAATGTGAGTTGTTCATAAATGATAAAAACTATACTTTACTGAGAATGTTTGCATATAATTTTTACCATTACCTACAACAGCTCACTAGACAAAATTTTGGTCATTAAAAGCAACTTCTTTTACTACAAGACACTAATAGTAATACCATTACTAGTAACAACAAAAAATGGTAAATTTTTTTTAAGTTTTCCAGGAAATTCAAAAATTTTTATTGACACACAAAATTTGGCACTGAACATAACAATTTACCATGTGCTGATCAATGACATTTCGGAAAGCATCATGCGGAATGTCATAGATTTGCAACACAACAAATTTCTAGAACAAAGTATTTCTATCTTATATAGTTTTTTTTTTTCCACAACAGCAATACAGTGAAACCTCGTTAATATTATCCCGCTTATTACGAACGACTCGTTAATATTACCTATTACTATTTCCCCGTGAAATATGCCCATTAAACACAATGAAGATTTGTTTGGTTAATACGAAATTCTCGTTATTATGTATAGCGAACAATAACAATTCCCTTCCATATAAACAAACAGTCATGTTTACCGTTTAATACGAACCAAAGATTACCACAAAGATACGGCCCCGCCTGAGTGTCCGAAGTGTGTTTTTAACTCTTATGTTTTCAAAATCACTCGTTCGTGTGTTCGATATGTTCAGAAATCACTCGCGTTTGTACAATATTCGATATATCGAACTTCACGTGGGATTGTATTTACGTTCGATTTTGTACTTCCTTTGTATACATGAATCTGTGCCGGACCAATAAAATCAAAATATATATTACGCCTAACGTGTTTAATATTTGTGTACGTTGTAATGAAAGTTTAAGTGAATTATCTCGTGAGAATTTTATTAAACTTTAGAATTTGTACGTACACACATAAAAATGGAGGCAAAACGTAAACGCAAGGAAATTGCATTGAAGACGAAAATTAAGATAATAAATTCAGTTCGTCAGGGTGAAAAAACGAAAACAGAACTTTCTGAAGAGTTTGGTATATCAAAATCAACCTTGAGTACAATTCTAAAGCAAGCAGATAAAATAGAAGAAGCGGTCAGGAAAGGTAGTAATCAAACTAAGAAAAGGATGCGCGTCGGTAAACATTCCGAATTAGAGGCCAAACTGCTGGAGTGGTTTCATCAGATGCGCGCCGCCAGAGTTCCAATTTCCGGGCCTATTATCCAAGAAAAGGCTGATCAGCTGGCACTGCAACTCAGAATTGATGATTTCCATTGCAGCAACGGATGGCTTCAACGCTTCAAAGATAGGCATAATTTGGCCACAAAAACCATTTGTGGCGAATCTGCAGCTGTCGACCAAACAGCAACGAGTGACTGGCTTCAGTCAGTACAGACCATCGTAAGTAAATTTGCACCACAAGATGTGTTTAATATGGATGAAACAGGGCTTTTTTACAATCTGTTGCCCAATAAAACTCTAACCGTAAAAGGTGAAAACTGCCATGGCGGTAAACACAGTAAAGTTCGTCTTACAGTTTTACTATGTTGTAATCAAGATGGCAGTACTAAACTTCGACCCTTGGTTATTGGCAAGTCTGCCAAGCCAAGATGTTTCAAAGATGTTGCAGCAAAAAATCTGCCAGTAGATTACGTGGGTCACCACAAAAATGTTCCAGTTGTGGTTGTTAAAATTGGACAGGAAAATGGCGACTCTAAATCGCAAAATTTGGTTATTGTTGGACAACTGTGCTGCACATACTGCTCATGGTATGAAGTTGGAAAACATTACCTTACTCTTCTTGCTACCAAATACAACAAGTGTGACACAACCACTCGACCAAGGTATAATACAGTGCTTGAAAAGAAACTACAGACAGCGCTTGGTGAAATACCTTATCAGGCAGTGTGAAAAAGGAAAGACTGAGCTTCCTAGATGGTCAGTTTTGGATGCTATCCGCAGTATAGCCATGTCGTG